>NW_028133757.1:0-36503 GCF_964662115.1 Mustela nivalis | reverse complement strand
GGAATCCATCAAAATCCTTGAGGAGAACACAGGCAGCAACCTCTTCGACCTCAGCCGCAGCAACATCTTCCTAGGAACATCGCTAAATGCAAGGGAACCAAGGGCAAAAATGAACTATTGGGATTTCAAAGTCAAAAGCTTGTGCACAGCAAAGGAAACAGTTAACAAAATCAAAAGACAACTGACAGAATGGGAGAAGATATTTGCAAACGACATGTCAGATAAAGGACTAGTGTCCAGAATCTATAAAGAACTTAGCAAACTCAACACCCAAAGAACAAATAATCCAATCAAGAAATGGGCAGAAGACATGAACAGACATTTCTGCAAAGAAGACATCCAGATGGCCAACAGACACATGAAAAAGTGCTCCATATCACTCGGCATCAGGGAAATACAAATCAAAACCACAATGAGATATCACCTCACACCAGTCAGAATGGCTAAAATCAACAAGTCAGGAAATGACAGATGCTGGCAAGGATGCGGACAAAGGGGAACCCTCCTACACTGTTGGTGGGAATGCAAGCTGTTGCAACCACTCTGGAAAACAGCATGGAGGTTCCTCAAAATGTTGAAAATAGAACTGCCTATGACCCAGCAATTGCACTACTGGGTATTTACCCAAAAGATACAAACGTAGTGATCCGAAGGGGCACGTGCACCCGAATGTTTATAGCAGCAATGTCCACAATAGCCAAACTATGGAAAGAACCTAGATGTCCATCAACAGATGAATGGATAAAGAAGAGGTGGTATATATACACAATGGAATACTATGCAGCCATCAAAAGAAATGAAATCTTGCTATTTGCGACAACATGGATGGAACTAGAGCGTATCATGCTTAGCGAAATAAGTCAAGCAGAGAAAGACAACTATCATATGATCTCCCTGATATGAGGAAGTGGTGATGCAACATGGGGGCTTAAGTGGGTAGGAGAAGAATCAATGAAACAAGATGGGATTGGGAGGGAGACAAACCATAAGTGACTCTTAATCTAACAAAACAAACTGAGGGTTGCTGGGGAGAGGGGGGTTGGGAGAAGGTGGGTGGGGTTATGGACATTGGGAGGGTATGTGCTTTGGTGAGTGCTGTGAAGTGTGTAAACCTGGCGATTCACAGACCTGTACCCCTGGGGATAAAAATATATGTTTATAAAAATAAAAAATTTAAAAAACTAAAAACTTCTGTTCTTAAAGATATTATTAAGTTTTTGAAAAAAGTAGCAACTAGACAAAGTATTGTGTGATTTCATTTACATAACATTCTGGAAAATTAAATTTACTGGTGCAGAACAGGAGTTGGAGGTAAGAATTAACCATAAAGGTGTCACAGAAGGAAATTTTTAGGGTGATGCTATTGTTTTGGATAATGGTGGTAGATAATAACTCTAGCCTAGCCCTAGGTCTGACTGTATATTTGTCAAAAAATCATGGAATTGTTGGTCACAAACAATAAACTTTGCTGCATAAAAATTAAAAACAAATCATTCAGGGGTATAACAAGAAGGGCTGGATATTATGACAAATGAATCTAATTATATTGCAAATATATTGTAAACTCCATCAAAAGGTAGGAATTAAGTAGCTGACCTAAGTAACTCCAAAAAAAACAGTGTTTTAACTGGACACTCTGAGATGAAAGTTTTTTACTGAAAAGAAATTATATTCTAGGTTTGTTTTGTTTTCCTAAGCGGTACTAGTTAGTAATTAAAAAACAATCTGACTAATGTAGTAGGGTTAAATACATGAATACAGAAAGGTGTAAATATTATGAGCCAGGCATTTCACCGTCTGAGAAAGAAGTTAGAAAGCTTACAGGCGGGAAAGTTAGAATAAACCCTGTGGTACTGGATCAGAATAGAAGATATCAATATCCACTCATGTTTATCTTAAAATCTCTGGAAATGTAGAGACACAAAATTAAATGCAGTATTTTTTATGCAAGACCATCCACACAGGTTATTTCCTAGTTTAGTGTCTGGGGATGGAATGGGAACAGTCACACCCCAGGAGCAACAGGCACACCCACTGTCCAGATCTTACCTTCCAAACACTGTGAGCGACCAGAAGGACCCAAAGCTCTGAAGACTAATGTCCACTTTTAGGGCTGGAGAAAAGGAAATACAGGATAACCCCAAAGCTTCTTGCAGCACCAAAAAGTCATGAAGTACATAAAAGTAAAATTGGGGCAATGTCAAATGACACGGAAACTAACTTGAAAGAGCTCCTAATGGACCTAACCTAATGTGGGGGGATCTGGCCCCACTTACAATAGACATACTAAGAATGCCTAGTTTTAAAAACCTACCAGAAACACTTAAAAAGAATTAGGTATGAATTGAAAATATAAAAGTTGCAAGTCTGTGATGTATATGTATACTATAAATATTAGTTTAGTTTATAGCTATCAATCACTTAGCCCTACTGGCTAATGCATGGACCTGTACTGAACTCCTTGATACATGATAAAGTTCCCTGTCTTCTCCCACAAAATCCCCTATAGTGCCTTAAAAAAAGGGAAGTGGGCGCCTGGGTGGCTCAGTGGGTTAAGCCTCTGCCTTTGGCTCAGGTCATAATTTCAGGCTCCTGGGATCGAGTCCCACATCGGGCTCTCTGCTCAGCGGGGAGCCTGCTTCCCCCTCTCTCTCTGCCTGCTGCTCTGCCTACTTGTGTTCTCTCTCTCTCTGTGAAATAAATAAACAAAATCTTTTAAAAAGGTGGGGAGAAAATGACAGTTTATTTTTGCATATTCTACAGAAAATCTAGATTATTTTATAAACTTATTTGCCTGCTCAGTGAGGAAATGTCACATAAGAATTAAAAGAAACTGTAGAAGTTAAGTTTAATCATATATATAATACATAAGTATACTTTAGTATATAGTGCATTATTCAGGTTCTCCTTAAACATTGCATAATAATCTTTTTCTAATTATTAGTAGATATTAATGTATGTTTTATTTATCTTATCATTATATACATTTTAATTAATTTGAGTTTTATTTAAGGAAAAATGCAGATACTTGTCCAAATTCTCACTTTGTTTGGTACCATATAAATAAAATACTTATAACACAAAATATTTTATAAAGTGTTTTCATACATTTGATTTCATCTAGTCTTTATTTTTATTATGGAAAAAAATCTTTAAATATTAACCACCATAAAGTATAAAAGAATCATTTTTACTTTTTAAAATATTTTATTTATGTATATGAGAGAGAGAGACAGAGATTGTGTCAGAGAGCACAAGTGGGGAGGAGAGGGAGAAGCAGGCTTCCTGCTGAGCAGGGAGCCCATTGTGGGGCTCAATCCCAGGACCCTGAGATCATGACCTGAGCCAAAGGCATATGCTTAACCCACTGAGCCACCCAGGTACCCAAAATAATAATTTTTAAAGGCCTTCTATTGACAAAGGTTTTATTACTGCTGTCTCTCCTCCTCTCCCATCCCCTTTCACCCCACAACACAGACTTACTCTGGTTTCTGTTTAGTATTACAGTGCTCCTTGTCAACACAAATTAACTCAGGAGGTGAACTGTTTTTTGTTTTGACTTCTTGGGGCAATAAATAAAAACCCAGAATAAATAAAATCTGAAATACTTATGCTGGCAGGTCTATTGCCATGATTTATGATCAAGGTAGATTCTCCTCTTATAGTAAAGTCTTATGTCAGAAATATTTTGTCAATAACAATATTACATAAAACACAATCATAGTGATATTACTGGAAAAATGTATGGGTGTATAGAAGCAGACTTTGGTTCATCAAGGAATATTATTATAAAACAGCTTTGGTAAAGAACGTTTTAGCTTCATGTTTGTCAAAGGGAAGGGAGAACTATCTGAGGCTCAACATTTTCCTATTAGCACACATGTATTTTATGCTCTTTGTTATGCTGGCTTTCCATTAAATTTATTTATGCTCTATTGCTCTTAGGAGAAAATAATACAATATTCATGCAGAATTTTAGTTGCTTTTACTCTAACAAATAGCATTCTGTTTTTCCTTCTTTAGTGACTTTCCTATGTCACTGCTTTCCTCGTAGATAAGAAATAGTTGTAAAACCACTGAATTAGATTTTGACTTTTTATATTACTTATCAATAGTATTTTAACAGTGTTATTGAGGTACAATTGATGTACAATAAAAGGCAATATTTAATGTGTACAATTTTACTTGTTTTAATGTACATTTATGGAACCATTACAGTAATCAAGATAATGGACATATCTGTCACTTCTAAAATTTCCTTGTGTGCTTTTTTAATCCTCTCTTTGGTTGTCTCGTTTCTTCAGGAAAACACTAATCTACTTTGAGTGACTATACATTAGTTTCCATTATTCATATTTTTTAAAATGGATTCATATTATATACACTTGCCTTTGCCTGGCTTCTTTCACTCAACATTTGGAGATCAGCACGAATCATTATGTCTTGCATCAATAGTTTCTTTTTGTTGCTGAGTAGTTTTCCATTATATATACACATACCATAATTTGTTTCTTTAGTGACATGTTAATGGACATCCAGGTTGATTCCAGTTTTTTGCCATATGAACTAAATCTTTCTATGAATATCTATTATTTCTCTTCCTAGGCCAATATCCATGAATGAAATAGTAAGATTACGTTGTAGGGGGGCACCTGGGTGGCTCAGTGGGTTAAAGCCTCTGCCTTTGGCTCAGGTCATGATCCCAGGGTCCTGGAATCAAGCCCCACATTGGGCTGTCTGCTCAGCAGGGAGCCTGCATCCTCCTCTCTCTCTCTCTGCCTGCCTCTCTGCCTACTTGTGATCTCTGTCAAATAAATTAATAAATAAATAATCTTAAAAAAGAAAAAAAATGTTACATTGTAGGTACATGTTTAATTTTTAACAAACTGCCAGTGTATTCATGAAGGCTGTAAAGAAATTTAAGGAGAAATTGATATAGTCATCATGATGGCTACAATACCTGTTGAAACTCTATATCTTTTTATGTAACAGAAAGGTGAGAAATTCATCATTTAAGAGAAGAATGGCTATATCTCATTAGGAATAAATACAGCATTGTTTGGTTGGAACCAACAATGGTATGGAACCAAACAAGGAACCAAACAATGGTTCCTTACCATCACCATTGGTAAGGAAGTTCCAATGGTGATTAAAAAAAAAAAAAAAAAAAAAAGATGTACATAGAAAGTGAGAAGCCAAATTAGCAATTTATTACCTCTCAGCTCCTAATTCACTCTGATTTGCCTCCTCTATCATAACAAAGATATAGTTTGTTAAAACTTCTACTTTATCACCTGGTACAATATTAATCCTGGTCAATAGAGGACAAACACGAAGGAAGAAAAGTCATTTTCTTCCTGGCTCCTATGTATCTTGGTCACTCATGAGGCTCCCGGAAGAAGACCTGGGAGATCCTCTGTCTTGCTTACCAGGCTCCTGGGATCACCCTTTCTCCAATTGCCATCTCCAATGCTCATCTGATTTATCTTGCACTAGATCTCTACAGATTAGATTTTTCCAGTGCTTTATTCCAGAGTGCATGCTCCTATCTTTATACTCGACCTTATATCTGGCAGAATCTAATCAAGGATCTGGCTCATCTGACCTTCAAAATATACATCGACATTGAATAAATAACTTAAAAATTCAACATTAGAAAGCTTTCAGGGATTTTTAATCACTAGAAGATGGCCCAGTTTGCAAAAATGAATAATATCATGTTTTCATTTTTAAACTCCATATATGTTATCTCTTATAAACTATTGTAAAAATGGTATATGTTGTAAGTAAGCATACAATTAATGTTAGTATCTATGACCAGCAATTAGCAACATGTCAGACAGTTGGTTATTAGTATTAAAGAACATGGTCACCTTCTTGGTTTAAATGAGAATCAATTCTGTTATTTTCATTATACTGAGAGTACTTTCTGTGAGAAACATCAATTTTAGAAAAGTAAGAAAAGAAACAAGAAGACATGTTAGAAGGCCACTGAAGATGTCTTGTTACAAGCTAATGGTGGCTTAGTCTATGTTGTACATATCATGACAAAAAAATTGATGAAATACATATTTTTAAAAGTAGAATCATGCATGTTGGATGTTGGATAGGTTATAAAAAATGAGGGAAATAAGACAGAGCTAACTCAGATCTGTGGCTCAAGGAAATATGTAACTGACAAGAATGGCGAACACAGGAAGAGGGGTATGTTTGAGTGGGACAGGAGTTCAAGATTTCCATTTTAACTTTGTTGTCAACTTTTTGTTAAGTTGTGAACTTTGTTAAGATGGCTAAAACACATCCGTGTGAAAATATCACAATGCAGTTGGAAATACCAAAGCAGTTCTCACAGTTGATATGAGTTGCGAGAATACTCTTGAAGCTGAGACATTTACTGCTCACCAAAACTCTATCTGCTCTCCTGATTTGCCAGCCCTCTTGGATTTAGGCAGGCCCAAGGTGATTAGTTATGCTGAAGGGCTGTGATTGAAAAGCATGTGTATCATTTTTAGACCAAATCACTTAAGAGCCAATGTGTGACCATTTATCTCCTCATTTGTCCCGCCGACTTAGATGGCTAAGTTTTTATACGATGCATTAAAATATGATAGACTGTTCACCAGTCTATTTTCCTGAATGACTACTGGGTTTTATAATGTCTATTAGAATCAAACTGATACCATCAAGAGACTACCTGAATGTATGCCTAGAGTTCAGAATAGAGGCCCATTTTAAAGATATACATTTGGGAATCATAAACATGTTTTTAAGTGCTAATAAATATTCTTTGATCAAACTTGAGTCAACCTCCTAAATTTTCTGGACCTATCCGCGTACTTCCTTGTAAATCTCATTTTAGCAAAACCCTACTAATTCAGTTTAACCAGAACCCCCGATTTTCAATATCTTATTACCCTGTTTATCAGCCTTGGTCCCTCATTCTTCACCAACCCCCAGATTATATCTGACCACCCTGGTCTGTCCTCAGCAAGAATCCTGTTAGGGAGGGTTAGCCAAAACCCCCCTTATCTCTGATGTTTCCCCTTAGGAATTTTCTATCCATTGACCTCCACCCTACTCCTAGGCTATAAATTTATACCTGCCCATGCTCTATTCAGAATTGACCCCAATCTCTCTCCCCCAAAATAAAATCTCATTGCAGTGGTCCCTGTACCTATCATAATGGTTCTGAATAAAGTCTGTCTTACCAACTTTAACAAATAACACTGAATATCCAAAATGAATCTGATCATAAAGTAAATAGAGAAAATAGAAGCTATAAGAACTGAGCACAGAAAAACTGGAAAGAGCCAAGACAAAGGGGATGTATAATTAAGGAGCCTGAGAAAGAATAGGATTTGGCCTAAGAGAAAAAACCAAGAGGGTAGTATTCTGAAAGCTACACATAGAAAATATTTTAAAAAGGAGAAATCAGCCTATCACTCTATATTGTTTATCTACCAAGTAAAATTTCGATCTGTATTGGCTATTGCATTTAAGAACATGGAGGAAATTTGTGACTCTGAGACAAAAGTTTGGAAGAGCAATTAGTGTATAAAACTAATTATAGGGAATTTTAAAAAGAATGAGAAGAGAGAAATTATTTTCAAAGATTGAAGACAATAATTTTAGAAGATTTTTTCCCCCCAAAATAGAACAGACAAATGGATTATTATGATGGGGATGGGGAAATTTGGACTTAACAAACATTCTTTTGGACTATAGAGAGTTCACATACAGAAACAGGAGAGAAGGCAAATTAGAATGCCACAGATGCATTTTGGCATAGAGGTAGTAGGATCACATTATCTTCTAACATTTTCTATTTTCTCAGCAACAGAAAAAGTAAGTCCATCAGCTGAAAATGAAGAAAGTCAAGGAAATACCAGAGAAAGACAGAAGAGGAGAAGCTAGATACTAACTACTTTAAGAAGCTGAGAGCATATGAGTATTCTATGGGAATGCAATAGAGTAGCTTGGAAACATTGCTCAAAAAAGCAATTATAGAGTAAACTATCATTTACTTTGCCATCACAAGAAAGAAGGAAAGGCTTTATCACCATAAGAGCTAGAGATCACACCATCTCAATCAGGAAAAAAAGGACAGTGTTGTAATAACAAAGTATCACCTATATTTTAATTGTAACAATAGTTTATATCTAATTAGCCTAGTGAAAAACATGTAATAAAGGGTTTTATTCCATGTATTCCTCCATAGATTAAGCTGACAAATGCATTTACAACAGAATACATATATCTATGCTGTTCATCAGAGAAAGAAACAGACTATAAAATGACATGATGGTTCTTAAATGTTTTAGCCTGTACGTGACATATGCCACTTCACACATAGTTCATAGGCTAGAACTAGTCACAGGTTTCTGACTAACTGTAAGAGAGAAATGTAGAAAAGCCCAAAGATAATCAATGAGTAATAAATGTCTTTGACCCAATGTTTCCGTTAATGTAACAAAATTATGACCTTCTTGTGTACAGAAGTACAACTTAAAGACAACTGAGATTTCTGTGCATTGATTTTATATCCTGACACTTCACTGAATTCCTGTATAAGTTCTAGCAGTTTTGGAGTGGAGTCTTTTGGGTTTTCCACATATAGTATCATATCATCTGCGAAGAGTGATAATTTGACTTCTTCTTTGCCGATTTGGATGCCTTTAATTTCTTTTTGTTGTCTGATTGCTGAGGCTAGGACCTCTAGTACTATGTTGAATAGCAGTGGTGATAATGGACATCCCTGACGTGTTCCTGACCTTAGCGGAAAAGCTTTCAGTTTTTCTCCATTGAGAATGATATTTGCAGTGGGTTTTTCATAGATGGCTTTGATGATATTGAGGTATGTGCCCTCTATCCCTACACTTTGAAGAGTTTTGATCAGGAAGGGATGCTGTACTTTGTCAAATGCTTTTTCAGCATCTATTGAGAGTATCATATGGTTCTTGTTCTTTCTTTTATTGATGTGTTGTATCACATTGACTGATTTGCGGATGTTGAACCAACCTTGCAGGCCTGGAATAAATCCCACTTGGTCGTGGTGAATAATCTTTTTAATGTACTGTTGAATCCTATTGGCTAGTATTTTGTTGAGTATTTTCGCATCTGTGTTCATCAAGGATATCGGTCTATAGCTCTCTTTTTTGGTGGGATCCTTGTCTGGTTTTGGGATCAAGGTGATGCTGGCCTCATAAAATGAGTTTGGAAGTTTTCCTTCCATTTCTATTTTTTGGAACAGTTTCAGGAGAATAGGAATTAGTTCTTCTTTAAATGTTTGGTAGAATTCCCCCGGGAAGCCATCTGGCCCTGGGCTTTTGTTTGTTTGGAGATTTTTAATGACTGTTTCAATCTCCTTACTGGTTATGGGTCTGTTCAGGCTTTCTATTTCTTCCTGGTTCAGTTGTGGTAGTTTATATGTTTCTAGGAATGCATCCATTTCTTCCAGATTGTCAAATTTATTGCCGTAGAGTTGCTCATAGTATGTTCTAATAATAGTTTGTATTTCTTTGGTGTTAGTTGTGATCTCTCCTCTTTCATTCATGATTTTATTTATTTGGGTCCTTTCTCTTTTCTTTTTGATAAGTCGGGCCAGGGGTTTATCAATTTTATTAATTCTTTCAAAGAACCAGCTCCTAGTTTCATTGATTTGTTCTATTGTTTTTTTGGTTTCTATTTCATTGATTTCTGCTCTGATCTTTATGATTTCTCTTCTCCTGCTGGGCTTAGGGTTTCTTTCTTGTTCTTTCTCCAGCTCCTTTAGGTGGAGGGTTAGGTTTTGTACCTGAGACCTTTCTTGTTTCTTGAGAAAGGCTTGTACCGCTATATATTTTCCTCTCAGGACTGCCTTTGTTGTGTCCCACAGATTTTGAACCGTTTTATTTTCATTACCATTTGCTAAAATTTATATGGAACCAGAAAAGACCTCGAATAGCCAAAGGGATATTGAAAAAGAAAGCCAACGTTGGTGGCATCACAATTCCGGACTTCAAGCTCTATTACAAAGCTGTCATCATCAAGACAGCATGGTACCGGCACAAAAACAGACACATAGATCAATGGAACAGAATAGAGAGCCCAGAAATAGACCCTCAAATCTATGGTCAACTAAAATTCGACAAAGCAGGAAAGAATGTCCAATGGAAAAAAGACAGCCTCTTCAATAAATGGTGCTGGGAAAATTGGACAGCCACATGCAGAAAAATGAAATTGGACCATCTCTTTACACCACACACAAAAATAGACTCAAAATGGATGAAGGACCTCAATGTGCGAAAGGAATCCATCAAAATCCTTGAGGAGAACACAGGCAGCAACCTCTTCGACCTCTGCCGCAGCAACATCTTCCTAGGAACAACGCAAAAGGCAAGGGAAGCAAGGGAAAAAATGAACTATTGGGATTTCATCAAGATCAAAAGCTTTTGCACAGCAAAGGAAATAGTTAACAAAATCAAAAGACAACTGACAGAATGGGAGAAGATATTTGCAAACGACATATCAGATAAAGGACTAGTGTCCAGAATCTATAAAGAACTTAGCAAACTCAACACCCAAAGAACAAATAATCCAATCAAGAAATGGGCAGAGGACATGAACAGACATTTCTGCAAAGAAGACATCCAGATGGCGAACAGACACATGAAAAAGTGCTCCATATCACTCGGCATCAGGGAAATACAAATCAAAACCACAATGAGATATCACCTCACACCAGTCAGAATGGCTAAAATCAATAAGTCAGGAAATGACAGATGCTGGCGAGGATGCAGAGAAAGGGGAACCCTCCTACACTGTTGGTGGGAATGCAAGCTGGTGCAGCCACTCTGGAAAACAGCATGGAGGTTCCTCAAAATGTTGAAAATAGAACTGCCCTATGACCCAGCAATTGCACTATTGGGTATTTACCCTAAAGATACAAACGTAGTGATCCAAAGGGGCACATGCACCCGAATGTTTATAGCAGCAATGTCCACAATAGCCAAACTATGGAAAGAACCTAGATCTCCATCAACAGATGAATGGATCAAGAAGATGTGGTATATATACACAATGGAATACTATGCAGCCATCAAAAGAAATGAAATCTTGCCATTTGCAACAACATGGATGGAACTAAAGCGTATCATGCTTAGCGAAATAAGTCAAGCAGAGAAAGACAACTATCATATGATCTCCCTGATATAGGAAGTGGTGATGCAACATGGAGGCTTAAGTGGGTAGGAGAAGAATCAATGAAACAAGATGGGATTGGGAGGGAGACAAACCATAAGTGACTCTTAATCTCACAAAACAAACTGAGGGTTGCTGGGGGGAGGGGGTTTGGGAGAAGGGGGTGGGATTGTGGACATTGGGGAGGGTATGTGCTTTGGTGAGTTCTGTGAAGTGTGTAAACCTGGTGATTCACAGACCTGTACCCCTGGGGATAAAAATATATGTTTATAAAAAATAAAAAATAAATAAATAAATAAAGACAACTGAGAGAATTTACATGAATATTTAGTGCACATGCCAGCAACTGGAAAAGAAACATCATATTCCCAACAAAATATGGATCCTCATTGATTTAACAGACATTTTGAAGCCATTCAAAAGCATGTTATTACCACTCCTACCTAAGTGTTCAAGTCTTTTCTGAGTTAAAGTCCTCAAAATATTAGAAATAGGGATTTGAGCTAGATAATTTCAATAAGGAGAGATGATGTATAGCATTGTCTGACAACATGAATTTCAAATATAGGGATGGAGAGTGAATACTCAGAAAGTGACAATGAGGTACAAAGAGAACACCCATTCCCTCCCAAAAACCAGTGGTAGAGAATCAGTGAAAAGAATGAAGCACCCACTCTTGAGAGGGTTATTGGAAGAGTACAACTTGTTGAAAATCTTTCACCTAAAGCAACCGATGAAAGGATCACTCAGAAATAAGTTGTAGAACAAGAGAATGTTAATAATGACTAAGAGTTACTGAAGGCACAGCAGAGGGTCATAGGGATCAGAAGAGAAGGCATACAGAATCAACGAGGCTTACAGTGAGAAGGAGTGTGAAAGACCTGAGAGTCCTGGGGATTTCTGGTGGTGACTCAATTAAACAAGAATGAAGAATCTAATGTGAATACTTTGGGTAAGGCTGTGAGGGTTGGTAGAGCAGGAGAAGTGGGGATTCTTGCCTGAAACATAGTGCCCACTTTCCAATTTGGCCAATTGCTGAGTGGATTTACGGTCTTAATTAAAATGGTTAGCATTCAAAAGTTGTTCCAGGCTATTATAAATGGAGGCTAAAGATGTGTAAGTGACTTTATTTCCCCCGCTGAGAAAGTGTAATATTTATTAAGGCGATAGAACACTTGAGAATACAGCTTTTAAAAAGAGCCAAAGAAGCCAACCATGACAAACAAAACAAAGGATATAGTCAAGTGAGGTAGAGAAAACTAAAACTGGGATGTCACAGAAAGGAATCAGATACCAACAATGTTTAAAGCAAAGAGTGTCAGGGTGCCTGAGTGAAGCAGTTGGTTAAGTGTTGGAACTCTTAACTGGCTCAGATTATGATCTCAGGGTCAAGAAATCAAGCCCCAAGTGAGCTCTAGGCTCAGCATGGAGTCTGCTTGATTCTCTCTCCCTCTTCCTCTGCCCCTCCTGCCTGGGCTCTCACTCTCTCTCTCAAATAAATAAATAAAATCTTTAAAAAAAAAGAAAGTGTGGTAAACTGCTAAAATGATGCTGAGAGGACCTGTGTGTTTGTGTTCATATACATGTTCATTCAGGGTTTTTTGGTTTGTTTGTTTGTTTGTTTTTGGCTATGATAGATTCTAAAGTGACTATTGTCTTTACTAGGGAAAGACATATTTTTTTCATGATTCATTTATTTAGTCATATTTTGAAATATATGTATATATATTGGGGGGGCAGAGAGAGAACAAGAGTAAGCACACATATTATCTTTTAAGTATTATTCAAGGCTCCGAAATAAGAGAACAGTACAAAATTCCTTGTCCTCACAATTTACTTCTGGTGTTTTTTTGTTCACCATGCTAAGCACTAATTATGAAAGATCTGTCTTCTTCCCAAAATTGTTCTTGGCTAAAATAGAGAAACAGAAGAAACTCAAAATCAACAACTAATTTGGTTGTTGATACTTATAATCAAGGTAAGAAACTTCATGAAAAAGAATTCATAATGAATGTGTGGATAAAATAGGATCCTAATTAATGACTGTTAATGCATCTTTTTTACAATAGATATTATCTAGTATTTGTTCTTTATTTGGAACATTATTATAAAAATTTGTTTTGAAACACAATGAATGGCAATGCATTTGAAAGACATGGGGTATTTTTTCAAATTAAAGTACAGTTGTTATAATTACATAAAACATACTTTTAACATATTAATATTAATGGGATTTCAAATTTGAAATTTGTAAGATTTACATAGATGGTTGCTGTATAAAATGGCTCTGCTGTCTTCTGTAACAAAGCATGAATTGGTTTGATATTAGGTTTCATAGCATTATAACTGTCTATGCTAAACTATATCTGGCTCTATTTATGATAAACAGGAACAACCCTTAAGAAATTGTTAAAAAAAATCCTACCTCTTCTTTCTCTTAGAATGTTTGGCACAATAAAATATATATATATATATATGGGGTACTTACAAATATATTCATTTGTTTAGAAAATGTCTTTTCCTTACATCTAAGACATCTAAAATCAGACTCACATCAAATTTTAGGAAAATATAGGTGGAATCTGTTTTAGGTAACATAATTGACAATTTTTCCTGACATCCACAATTGATAGAAGAGAATACTATATAATATGATGTTTATGAAAAAAACTATTATAAGAGATTAGACTTTCACAATTTTGAGAGGCAAATATAAATTGAATTTAAGTCTGTTTGAAGAAGCACTATGTTTTGAGGTTATCCTCAACTTGATTATTATTATAACAATAAATAAAGATACTGTGCATACTTACTACACACAAGAGAACAATGGGACAGTCAATGCGATGTATATTGCAGTCTTACAAGTTATCTACTACACTTGCTTCATAAAGGAAGAACTGAGACTTCAAATATTAAATAAATAGCCCAAGACCAGAATTGAATTGAAACCTGGCTTCCTGGATATCAACTCTTTCTTCATTTTGCTGTATGACACTGTGTTGTTTCTTTGGATGTGCTATTCTAGGAAGATAAAATACAAGTTGATACCAACTTGACTTGAACCTGGAACTTTGATTCTTTATTATTTTAGATTCCCTGTCTCCTAAATCTAAGATTAGAGCTTAGACTTCCACACCCAGGACTATATATAATATGAAAACCGTGATTTTAATAACTCCAATATTACTGATTTTCTTTATAGAAGAACTGGCTCTGGCTGTAGAGGGTGGCAAGTTTTATTTTGAAGACAAGTATCCATAAGACTAACTGAAGACATTGAGCCAGCCTGTCTGAGCTTAGATGAGCCTGGGATCAAGTCTTTTTCTGGGTATGATGCCATGTAAAGAAAGGGATGATGAGGAAAATCACTGAAGACTCAAAAGTATGTCACAATTTATTCTACTCTGGTGTTCAAGAGGATTCTCAACTTCCTGTCCTCTGACATTATTCTGATTCTCAAGATTCTCCCAGCTACCCTGACTTTCACTTAAGTATATAACCAAAGCCAAAAAAAAAAAAAAAAAAGCTTCAATGCAATGGTATGACAAGAACAATTTGTACTATGCACTATGTTCTTGTCATAAATTGTACTACACTTTCAAAAAGAGTCACATGTCTCTATTTTTAGTAAATTGTAAGACATTGAGTCAGACTTTATATACCAGGGTTGAACTTCAAAAAAAATCCATATAGAGAATATCTTGGAGACTGGTTTCTGAAAATGCTTTTTATCCAGTGTGCTCAGAGATTATAAGAGAAACATGATGTATTCTAAAGAGAACACACACACACACACTTTTTTTTTTTTTTTTTTTTTTTTTTGGTCTCCTGGTTTGGAGGGATAATAAAGAGGCAAAAATCAAACAATCAAAACAAAACTCAAAACAGGTCAGTACTTTCTACAATTTAAATATGATAGCCATTGCTATGGTTCACAAATTATACATGAAGGGTGCTTTTACATAATTAACTCTTTGCCATCTAAGAAAATTTGGAAGAGATTTTCAGAATTTTTCACTAAATTAAAACAATACATATTAAAAGCAAAATTTGTTAGGAGGAGTAAGTAGTTTATAGCAGTTAATGCTACGATCTAAATTCTCTAAGTTGAAGAATTTCAAGAAAGGGCTACATTGTATTTGTTGTGTTCTTGTCTTTAAGTTTTACTAATATGGAAGATTTTTTGATAAAAATAAATCCTCAAGGAACTGTTCAATACAGTAGATATAATTAAGTTTCCTTTGCAATTGACAGATGTATTGCCTTTCTCCCCTATAGGAAAGAAATATATAGAAATTTATATTTTAGTGCCAAGAAAAGCATAAATAAAACTAGAGAAAACATCACAGAAACTTTCTAAGCTTCTGTGTGTATTTTTCCAAAGATTGATTTTATTTATTTATCCATTCATTCAGAGAGAGGGAGAGATTGTGACCCAAGATCACAATCTCAACCAAAATCAAAAGTCCAGGGCTTAAACAACTGAGCCACCCAGGGACACTAGCAGATTGCATTTTCTAAATATAGCTCCATTTTTCCCAACCTACCAGCTCTTTTATCAAAAACTACAATCTGTTACCCCTCCCCTTGAATACTGGGGTGCCTTTGTGGCCACCTCAACTAGTAACATAAGGTGCAGGGAATAAGACTATATGGCTCTAAAAAAACCTTGCCCCAACCACCTTCTGTCTGCAAAAACATGAGACTCAAAGCAAGAACACTGAATAAGCTCAACTGCCAGAAATCATGATAGAAACTCAAGTTTGCTATAGCTTTAAGTTAGGTTGGGTGTGTTTTGTTCTATAGCAATAGATACCTGGACCAACCTTTCTAACTTTATCCCAACTGTAAACAAACGCACAGAATTTATAGAAGTGGTCGCATTTCAAACTCTGCTGATGTTCAAGTTCAAAACTACATATTTATGGGCATTTATTTTTATTCACTTTTCAGATATGGCCAAAGAACTCTATTTAACATTTTTTTATTGTGGTAAAACACACATAACATAAAATTTATCATTTTAACCATCTTGAAGCATCCAGAGGCATTAAAGACATTAACAGTGTTGTATAACCACCACCACTATCCAGTTGAGTAATTCATCAGCCCACAGGGAAAGCACAAACCCAGTAAGTGGTCCCTCCCCTCTTCCTCATCCCAAGCCCCTGGCAACCACAATCTACTTTCTGTCTCTATGGATTTGTAAATTCTGGATATTTCATATGAATACAACTACATTTTTAGGTAGCTTATCAAGTGATCTCAATAAAGACCAGAACTTGTTAGCTGATGTCTATTTTAGGAACGGTGTATTAACTATTTACAATGATAAAATTCCTTCCAGGCTAATGTGTATCTAGTCTAGGGTTCTGTTCCCTATCCAAGGGTTAAGTGCATGTTTTTCCTTCTAGTGGGTGCCATAATATAACGAGTTTATTTTTAGGTTCTATAATCTTGCTCAGAATGAACATAAAATTCTTCAGTTTGTAATTTGCACAATCTAGCTTCCTTCTTATTTAGACCATCACAACAGACCATTAGAATGAATTAGGGTTTAATCCCAGACCCACCACTGATTTCCATGTTTCATCAGAATACAACTGTGGTTCAAAGAATCACAAATTACTTGGCTACATTCATTTTGTCAGGCCAGATATCTGGGCTCTAGGAACCCCATGAATCTCATTGCAAAATATTTTTTTTTTTAAGATTTTTATTTATTTGTCAGAGACCGAGGGGGAGAGAGTGAGCGAGCACAGGCAGACAGAGAGGCAGGCAGAGACAGAGGGAGAAGCAGGCTCCCTGCCGAGCAAGGAGGCCAATGTGGGACTCCATCCCAGGACCCTGGGATGATGACCTGAACCGAAGGCAGCTGCTTAACCAACTGAGCCACCCAGGCGTCCCATCATTGCAAAATATTTTTGTCTCTTTCATGTTCTATTTTACAAAATAAAAAAAGTTTTATAATTAATACTTTTTAAAAATTATTATCACACTTGAGTGTGTTACATGTAACTTTCTTTTTGACTTTCTCTTTTTTTATGTTATTTTCAAGTTCACACATGAGACTTTTTCCTCGTGCTTTTCTATGTATTCCATATATTTATTCCCAATAACAAGACGGTTTTAAAGTAATTTTTTTTTGTTTTGTTTAAAAAATATTCTGAAAAAAGAACCCAAACAAGTAAGCAATATTTTGTTACTGTTACGCTTTTGAGGCTTTTGTTACATATACATAAGTTTAAGTTTAAGTTTACATATACATAACATCTAAAACTCAAGGGCTTTACTTTGGATAAAAAGTTTTTTAGTCTAATTTTCTTTAAATGCTTAAAGTGTTTTAAGTTTAGTTTTAGTTGTTGTTGTTGTTGTTTTTTAATTGGCTTTTAAGTAAAGCCTTAGTCAACCCCACCCTGAACTTAATCTTTTACATAAGTAAATGTAGTAGTCTGCAACATGGCTCCCCAAAATTTCCTAATTCCTGGAACCTGTGACTAGGTTATTTTAAGTTGCAAAAGGAACTTTCAAGATATAATTAAGTTGGGGCACCTGGGTGGCTCAGTGGGTTAAAGCCTCTGCCTGCAGCTCAGGTCATGATCTCAGGGTCCTGGGATCGAACCCCGCATTGAGCTCTCTGCTCAGTGGGGAGCGTGCTTCCCCCCTCTCTCTGCCTGTCTCTCTGTCTACTTGTGATTTCCATATGTCAAATAAATAAATAAATTTTTTTTAAAAAAAGACATAATTAAGTTAAGGACCATGAAATAGAGAAATTATCTCGGATTATTTGGATGGATTCTATGATGTAATCACTAAGGTCCTCATGAGAAGGAGCAAGAGGGTCAGAAAAGAAAGAGAAATTGGAAAATGCTATGCTTCTGGCTTTCAAGATAGAGGATTGGTCTATCAGCCAAGAAAGGTAGGCATCCTCCAAAAGTGAGAAAAGGCAAGGAAACGAGATTTCCCTCTGGAGTTTCAGAAGGGTCACACCTTTACTAAGCTCTTGATTGTAGCCCACTGATACCGAATTAAGAGTTCTGACTCCCAGAAATGTAAGATGATAAACCTATTTGTTTTAACCTACTAAGTTCGTGGTGATTTCTTTCAGCAGTAATAGTAAAAGAAACTTAAGTGATATTCTCTGGTCATTCTTGGTAATTCTCCCAAAAATATGTGCCATCATTGACAGAAACAATAATTCTATCACTGATATTTTTTAAAAATCATTTTTCAGAATGGATATTCTGGAGATACCTTTAATCAAATGTGCTACCGACTAGCTCTCTTCTACAAATAACTGTTGGCAAATCAAAGAAATCATTATCTAGATCACTGATTGACATTTTCTACTTTTTTAAGTCTAAAAGTCTAACTTCTAAGCAGATATCTGTCATTCAAATATACAGAATTATTCTTACTTCTTAGAGATTAAAAGCTCATTTTTAGAGAACCATAGGTAATTAGGATAATAGAATATTGTTACTAATATTCAAAACAGAAACTATTAATCCCAATTTTTTAAATATGGCTAGAGTTGCATCTTCTGTGGCTAATAATTATAACATTGATTACTGAGGTAATTTGTCCAAATGAATGAGTAATAGAGAACAGATGTACAATAGAGGAATATTCCATGATACTACATTAATACTGTTTATAAGAACTGTTTAATAAACATATTAATTTCTATGGGGTCTTACAGCAAATAAGTTTACAGGATTGCTATGGTCTGTTAGTGTCCTCCCAAAATCCATGTTGAGTCCTAAACTCCAGTGTGACAGTGTTTGGAGGTGAGGCCTTGGAGAGATAATTAGGTCTTGAGGGTGGAGCCATCATGACTAGGATTAATGTCCCTATAAGGGAGTCTGAGAGAACTTCTTTACCCCTTCAGTCACTTGAAGATGCAATGAAAGAAAGCCCTAGGAAGCAGATTCTCACTAGACATCTAATCAGCCTAGACCTAGATCTTGAACTGGAACTGTGAGAAATAAATTAAATTAAAATTACACTATTGGGACTACACCAAAATAAAAAGCTTCTGTACAGTGAAGGAAACCATCAACAAAACTAAAAGACAACCTACTGAATGGGAGGATATTTGCAAATGACATATCTGATAAAGGGTAATATCCAAAATATTCAAAGAACTTATATAATTAAGCACCAACCCGCCCCCCCAAATAACCCAATTAAAAGGGCAAAAGAACTGAATAGACATTTTTCCCTAAGAAGACATACATATAGCCAAAAGACACATGAAAAGATGTTCAACATCACCAATCATCAGGGAAATGCAAAATTTAAAAACCACAATGAGCTATCACCTTATTCTTGTCAGAATGGCTAAGATCAAAAACACAAGAAACAATAGGTGTTGACAAGGAAATAGAGAAAAAGGAACCCTCATTCATTGTTGGTGGGAAGCGCACGGATATAGCCACTATGGAAAACAGTATGGAATTTCCTCAAAAAGTTAAAATTAGAATTACTATATGATCCACTAACTCAATTACTGGCTATTTACCCAAAGAAAGTGAAAACCAATTCAAAAAGATATATGCACCTCTATATTTATTGCAACATTATTTACAATAGCCAAAGTACAGTAACAATCCAAGTGTCCATCAATAGATAAATGGATAGAAAAGATGAGATAATGTATATTATATTACATGTATAATATATTTATATATATATTTAATATAATGAGTTGTTACTCAACCATTAGAAAAAGAAACTTTACCATGTGCAACAACATGGACGGACCTAAAGGGTATAATGCTAAGTGAAATAAGTCAGCAAGAGAAAGATAAATACAATATTATTTTACTTGAGTAGAATTTAAGAAACAAAGCAATGCAAAAGAAAGAAAGGAAAATAAAGAAGGAAAAGGGAAGGGAGAAAGAAAAAGAGAACGAGAGGAAGGAAGGGAGAGAGGGAGGAAGGAAAAAAGGAAGAAAGGAGGAAAGGAAGAAAAAGACTTAAATATAGAAAACAAAAAAGTGGCTGCCAGAAGGGAGGTCCATGGGGGTATGGGGGAATTATACACAGGGACTTAAGAGTACATTTACCTTGATGAGCACTGAGAAATGTACAGAATTGTTGAATCTATCAAAAAACAATCCATTTGTTGTTTAAAGCTATTCAGTTCATGGTTTTTCTGTTATAGAAGCCAAATCAACTAAGACAAGGATATGAAACTTTTATTTTATAGATAAACAAACAGGATTAAAATTGAAAGGAGAAAGGAACATTAGAATTACTATATGATTGTGGGGAATGGGGCAAAGAATTAAGAATTAGGATTCCTAGAGCCATATAATAGATAGTTCTACCTTTTTTCTTCCATGTCTGCATTAAATGATGTTTTTTCAAAGATGAAAAAGACACAATCACTATTTTTAGTGATTTCTTCTATTATTACTATCTTTCACGGTTTAGTTTGGAAATCTGTTTTTAATTTTATCAGAACCAAATAACTTCTACTTTATTTGGAATGATGGTGAACTAAAATCCAAAATGAAAGTTTTGCAACTTTTGAATACTAACTTCTACAGGTTAACACTGGTTATTTATAACAAGATAATAAAGAAGTATAACAAATACGAAACACCAATAATCATTAATAACAAATGTGCTCCTTAGGGTTTTTTTTTTTTTTTAAGATTTTTTATTTATTTGTTTGACAGAGAGAGAGGTCACAAGTAGGCAGAGAGAGAGGGGGAAGCAGGCTTCCCACTGAGCAGAGAGCCTGATGGGGGACTCAATCCCAGGACCCTGAGATCATGACCCAAGCCAAAGGCAGAGGCCCAGCCCACTGAGCCACCCAGGAGCCCCTGTGCTCCTTGGTTTTACTTTGAAATTATAATTGCATGGATTTTCTCAACCATCAGGTGCAAGAGATATAAAGAAGATCAGGTATTACTTTCATTTATAATGATGATATTAAGCCTTCAAATAGCATAGAACTTGAGGAGTAAAAATATTTATTGATGACACACATTGTAAAAAAGACCATAGTCTTGGAAATCCAACTGGTATGGGATCTTAGTTTCTTCACCAGCTAAATAATTTTGAGCAAGTTGCCTGATGTCAGCCTCAATTTTCTCATTAAGAAATAGTTATAAAAATACTACTTCAACCATAGGTGATTGTGAGGTTAAATGTACAGGTTCAAGGACACACTATGTGATCATTAAAAGTTACTAGAATGTGACACATGCCTGAGTCTGGCAATATACCTGCATTATCTTAACAGATCTTCAAAGCAACTATATTAAATGTGTAACTATTTCTAATTTAGAGGTGAAAAAAATTTTGTAGACTTCCATGGTTAAGCCCAGCAGATCCTCTAGGATAATTTAAGGAAGAAATCTTTTACTCTAAGAGTTAGCAGTAGGTATAGAAATACTGTTCAAATTGAACTTGGAAAGAAATATGAACATGGAGCACAAGATGGCAGTCCTCAAGAAAAGGCCAGTACTTATCCTTTTGCTCTTGAGAAAATATGGGAAGGAAACCTCCTGCATGTTGGAAACACTTCAGAAAAGGTGAATACATCATGGGTTTTAATAACATTCTGAACCAAATTTGTAACCATCATAAAATTATCATTTTAGGGTCTCTTTTGTGGCAAAGTCACCCTCATTTTTCTTCCTGAAAAAGGGTCTCTTTTATGGCAGAAAAACAGGAATTTGTTTCCTCATTTTTAAGATGAGAGTGAAGAATAAACAACATAATCTCTAACATCTCTACCTATTTTTAAATTCTTTAACTTCCTGTCAAGTTCTCAAATCAGTGATTTCTTTCATCCTTTAAATAGATCTTATTCTTAGTAGCAATGTGTTGTACTTTTATTTTCTTTCTGAATTAAGTTGATAAAATAGGATACCCCAAATTTTGTTACTCTAACCTTAAAGATAATATTTTTTTTTAGTATAGTTTTATATTTACAAAAAACTGGGTAGTACTGTGTTCCTTATATATTTCCCACCTTGATCCCACCTAAATGCACAGCTTCTTCTATTATTACCATCTTTCACTGGTATAATTCCTTTGTTATAATTAATGAACCAATGTTGATACATTAGTATTAACTGAAGTCCCTAGTTTACATTAATGCTCACTTTTGTGCCGTACAGTTCTGTTTTAACAAATGCAATATTACATTATCATTCAGAATAGTTGAATGAATCTCATTCAGAATAGTTATACCATTGTAAAGATCCTCAGTTCTTTACCTATCCAGTGCTTTCCCCTCTCACAAGCCCATTACAGTCACTGATCTTTTATCATCTATATAGTTTTACCTTTTCCAAAACATTTTATGATTGGAATCATATAGTATGTAGCCTTTTCAGTCTACTTCTTTCACTTAACAATATGTCAGCATCAACAAAATAACTTTCTGGGCCTTTGATTAGGACTGAGTTGAATTACAGATCAAACTGGGAAAAACAGACATCTTAACAATATTGAGTCTCAGCCTCTTTCCATTTTGCACACCTATTTATCTTTTTCATTGGTGTTATAGCTTTCTGCATACATATACTGTACATATTTTGTTACATTTATGCTTAAGTATTTCACCTTTTTTGGTGTTTTTAATTTCAAGTTCTAACTGTTGTTGATATTTAAGAAGGAAATTGAGTTTTGTTTTGTTTTTTTAAAGATTTTATTTATTTATTTGAGAGAAAGAGAGAATGAGAGAGAGTATGAGAGGGGGGAGGGTCATTTTTAAATTTTAGTGTAAAAATTCCAGTCATATCTTGCTAGGCATTTGCCAAATGAAATCAAATGTGGCCTGAGGCCACATTTGAACCTGGGACTCCAGAATCAAGAACTGAGCCCAAGGCAGTCGCTTAACCAACTGCACCACCCAGGTGCTCGGAAGCTGGCTTTTATATATTAACTTTATAACCTGTAACCCTATTAGAATTATTTGTGTCAGGAGCTTTTTGTTGTTGTTTGTTGATTCTTTGAGAGTTTTTACACAGACAATCCTCTCATTTACAAACAAAAGGCACGATTTTCCTCAGTCTGAATACCTTCTTAAGATTTTATTTATTTATTTAACAGAGAGGGAGAGAGAGCACAAGCGGGGGTGGGGGGCAGGCAGAGAGGAAGGGAGAGCTGCAGGCAGAGGGAGAGGAAGAAGTAGCCTCTTCTATTGAGCAGGGGGCCTGATATAGGGGTCCATACCAGGACCCCTGGACCATGACCTGAGCCGAAGGCAGCTGCTTACCTGACTGAGCCACCAAGGTACCCCCTAAATAACTTTTCTTTCCCTCTTAAATTAGCTAGGATTTCCAGGACAATGTTGAATAGGGTAGCGTGAGTAGGTATCTTACCTTATTTCTGATGTTGAAGGGGAAGTATCTTGTTTCAACACATAACCTATAAAATTACAGATTATTTGTAGATATTTTCCATGAAGTTAAGGAAGTTACCTTCTATTTCTAATTTGCTGAGAGTTTGGGTTTTGTCAATTTATTTTCCCTAAATTTATTAAGGTAATAATATGATGTTCCTTCTCTAACTTGTTCATATGGTAAAATACATAAACTGAATTTTGAATGTTGAATCACCCTTGCAAACATGGAATAAATCCCAAATGGTTATGGCTTTTAATACTTTTTTTTTAAAGATTTTATTTATTCATTTGACAAGAGAGATCACAAGTAGGCAGAGAGGCAGGCAGAGAGAGAGGAGGGAAGCAGGCTCCCCACTGAGCAGAGAGCCCAATGTGGGGCTCAATCCCAGGACTCTGAGATCGTGACCTGAGCCGAACGCAGCGGTTTAACCCTCTGAGCCACCCAGGCACCCCTTTTAATACTTTTTAAACATTTTTGGGTTTGATTTTCTAATATTTTATTGAGGATTTTTACATTTATATTTATGAGGTATCAGTCTGTAGTTTTTCTCTCCTATAATGCTTTTATTTTATTTTGGTATTGGTGTAATTCTGGCCACATAGAATGAGTTAGGAAGTATTTTCTGTGCTTCTATTTACTAGAAGAGATTATAGAAGATGGGAATAATTTCATCCTCAAATATTTGGTAGAATTTACCAGTAAAACCATCTGGGAATGATGCTTTATTTTTTGGAAGTTTTCATTGAAAATTTTATTAATTTCTATCAATTTCAGAACTGCCAGGGAAGATGGCAGAGTAGGAGGAGCCCATATTCATCTCACCCTGTGGATATACCTACATAACACCACATCTGTGAACTAGCCAAAAAATGACCCAAAGAATGGCATAACAGATTCTCCACAGCTAAATGTAAAGAGATCATACCAAAAAGGATAAGAAGGGCAGAAATATGGCTGGGAGCTAAACTGACCAGTGGGACTGTCCACAGGAGGGAGGGCAGAGGATCAGACTCCACATTGGGTGCCCCAGGCACAGGGCACTCACACTGGGAAGACTAATCCCCATAACATTATGCTTTGAATATCAGAGGGGGGTTACTTTGGCAAGTTCTTAAATCAGTCAGGCTTAATGTCTGGAACTATAAAAATCAGCAGGCACTAATCTGGGAGAACTAGAGGGCAATAGGCAACTGAGTCCCCACCCTTACCAGGGGTATACTGGGGGAGGATTTGTTTACTAGTCTCAGGCTTATGCTGGAGGGGAAGGGACCTTTGGGAGGCTTCCCCAAGAAAGAAAGAACTGGCAGACACTATTTCCCACCCTATCATGCAGCCTAAATATACAGACACATGTGGGAACCACTGTAGCATGAACACTGTCCATCTAACTTGCTAGCAGTGAAACGTATCCCCTGACTCCATTTCACATGTAGATCCAGCCAGCCTAGGCAGCAGTTCATCCAAATCAGTGCTGCAAGTGTGGTAGTAAGCAAGAAGCCCTGGCAGGGTCCAGCACCACCCCAACGTGACTCCTGCCCCAAGGAGATGGGAATATAATCACACACATCAATCCAGCCATGGTCCCAGTGAACTGGAGGCAGACGTCAGGTCTGACTACAAGTCCAACACACCAACGAAAGCTTCTCAAGGGCCAAAGCATGGAGAGCACCCTGCAGTTCAGTGTTACCACAGCTCTGGCAAACATCTGGCCTAACCAACTCAAGCTCATGACTGCCCTAAACTAGCCCACTAACAATGCAGGGACCAAACTGCCCATAAGTGGCAAAGAGAGCTATTTCAGGCAATTGGATTATAGGCAAACATGGCTCAACCACAATAATAGGGCACACACAACACACCTCTGAGACATTCCTGAAGCACCAGTTTCTGGCAAACAGGGAACATTTCACTGCAGGTAACTACAGAATCTCTTCTTCTTATAGCTACTACTTCCAAGAATAGGAGCTATAGCTAACATTCCTGACACAAAGAAAAAGACACAGAAAATAAGACAAAATGAGGAAGACTGTCTCAAATCAAAGAGCAGGATAAAATCAAAGCAAGAGAGCTAAACAAAGCAGAGATAAGTAATACACCTGATACAGAATTTAAAATAATTTTCATAAAGATCCTGGACTTGAGAAAAGAATGGAAGACCTCAGTTATACCCTCAACAAAGAGATAGAAAATATAAAAAGCAATCAGAGATAAAGAACTCAATGACTACACGTAAAATACAGTAAAGGGAATAAATAATAAAAGAGGAAACAATAACAGATCAGCAACCGAGAGGACAGAATAAAGGAAGGCAATCAAGATGAACAGGAAAAAGCAAAAAGAATTAAAAAATGAGAACAGGTTAAGAGAACTCAGTGACACCATCAAGCACACCACCCATGTTCTAGGGATCCCAGAAGGAGAAATCAGGAAAGAAGATGGAAAATTTATTTGAAGAAATAATAGCTGAAAACTTCCCTGAACTGGGGAAGGAATCAGAAATTCAAATCCAGGAGTCATAGAAAGCCCCCAACAAAATCAACCCAAGGTAGTTCACACCAAGACACATAGTAATTAAAATGACAGAAATTAATGATAACAATTAGAAAAGGAGGAAGAAAAAAGAAATCAGTTACATAAAAGGAAAACACCAAAAATCTATCAGCTGATTTTTCAGCAGAAAATTCCAAGCCCAAATAGAGTGGCATAATATAGTCCACATGCTGAAAGGTAAAAAACATAAAATACTGCAAACAAGAATATTCTATTCAGCAAAGCTATCATACAGAAGAAAGGGAGAGATAGAGTTTCCCAAATAAACAAAAGTTAAAGGAATAAAATTCCTAGAAGAGAGCAGAGGTAGCAACTTTTCTGACATGGACAGTAGCAACTTTTTCTAGATATGTCTCCTGAGGCAAGGAAACAAAAGCAAAAATAAACTATTGGGACTACATCCAAACAAAACAAAGCAAACCAAACAAAAAACAAAATAAAAAAATCTTCTACACAGCAAAGAAAACGATTAACAAAAGACAACCAACTAAATGGGAGAAGGTATTTGCAAATAACATATCCAAAATATATAAAGAACTTATACAATACTGAAAAACCAACTATTCCAGTTAAAAATGGGCAGAAGACATGAACAGACATAGCTCCAAAGTAGACATACAGATGACCAATAGAAACATGCAAAGATGCTCAACATTACTGACCATCAGGGAAGTGCAAATTAAAACCACAGTGAGGTATCAACTCTCACCTGTCTAAGAGCTAAAATAAAAAACACAAGAAACAACAAGTGTTGGTGAGAATAAGAGAATATGGAGGAAAATGACCCTCCCCCGCCATGCACCTATGGTGGGAATGCAATCTGGTGCACCCACTGTGGAAAACAGTATGGCGTTTCCTCAAAATAACTGAAAATAGAATAATCACATAATCTAGTAATCCCACTAGTGCATATTTGCCCAAATAATACAAAAACACTAACTTGAAAAAATATATGCACCATTATGTAGCATTATTTACAATAGCCAAAATATGGAATCTCCCTAAGTGCCTATCAATAGATGAATAAAGATGTGGTATGTGTATATGTATATAATGGAATATTGGTCATAAGAAAACATAAAACCTTATCATTTGCAACTATAAGGGTGGATCTAGAAGGTCTAATGTTAAGTGACATAAGCCCATAAGAGACAAATACCATATGATTTTACTCATATGTAGAATTTAAGAAAACAGATGAACACACACAAAAAAGAGACAAGCAATAAAACAGACTATTAAATATAGAGAACCTGGCACTGTCCAGAAAGGAGGTGAGTGATGTTTGCAAAAGATGAAGGGGATTAATAGTATACTTATCGTGATGAGCACTGAATTAATGCACAGAAGTGCATGATCACTATATTTTATACCTGAACCGAAGATGACACAGTATGTTAATTATACTGAAATTTTTAAAAATTTCTATGAACTTCACTAATAGAGATATGAATATTTTTGAATTTCCTTATGTATGGTAATTTGTATCTTCAAAGGAATGTATCTATTATCTATGTTATCAGATTTGTGGATAGAGTCTTACTGGTTTTTCCAAAGAACCAGCTTTTTGTGTCATTGTTTTCCTCTTCTTATTTTCAGTTTCATTGACTTCTGCTCTAATTATATTTATTTTCTTCTCCTTGTGTCAAAATTATATTGCCCTTCCTTCTCTAGTTCCCTTGGATGGAAACTTATTTTTAGATGTTTCTTCCTTAATAAATGCATGCAATGCTATAAATTTCCTTCTGTCTCACAACTTTCAGTAAGTTTTATTTTTGTTTTCATTTAGTTCAAAATATATTTAAATTTTGTCTTGAGATAACTTCTTTGACACATGTCATATTTAGATGTGTGCTGCTTAGTCTCAAAGTACTTTGGAATTGTCCAAATATATCTCCGTCATTGAATTTTAGTTTAAGGAGTTTAAATTTAAATTTAAAGAATTTAGCTTTGTTGTGGTCGAGTGTATATCCTGAATTATTTATCTTCTTTTAAATTTTTATATGTGTGTTTTATGGCCTAGAACATATTCTATCTTGGTGAATCTTCCATGTGAATTTGGGGGAAATGTAGTTCTGCTATTGTTAGATGATATATTCTGTAAACATCAAATAGCGCCAATCGATTAATTGGGCTGTTCTATTCAGCTATGTCCTTACTACTTTTCTGCCTACTGGATCTGTTCATGCTGGATAGGGGGGTGTTGAAATCTCCAAATATAACCATAGATTCATCTATTTCTTCTTGCAGTTTTATCAGTTTTCACCTCATGTATGTTGATTCCCTGCTATTGTGCATAAACACATTATAGTATATTGTTGAATTGATCCCTTTTGTCATTATGTAACGCTTCTCCCTCTTCCTGATAATTTTCTGTGCTTTATAGTATGCTTTGTTGTAAATTAATATGCTTATTCCAGATTTCTCTTGATGTTATCATGGTGTATTTTTTTCTATCCATTTACTTTTAATTTGTCAACATCTTTATGTATGTGGGTTTCTTCTAGACAGCATATAGTTCGGTCTTTTTTAAAAACTTACAGTCTGTATTTGCTATATTTAATTCATTTTCATTGAGTCATTATTGATGTAGTTGAACTAACAGTTACCATGTTTGCAATTGTTTTCTATCATTGCACTTGTTCTTTCTCTCTTTTTTTTAAAACTTCCCTTCTTTTTTCTGCCTTCTGATTTCACATGAGCATTCATTTGATTTTATTTTCTCTTTTCTCCTAGCATATAAATTGTCCTTTAAAAAAAATCAGTGGTTACTTCAGTTTGCAATATACATTTACAACTAAACTAAGTCCACTTTCACATAACACTATCATTTCATGGCTCGTATATTTAACTCATAAAAGAATATTCCTAATTCTTTCATCTTATTCCATATATTTCCACAATTCATTTCACTTATCCATATGCAGTAATTGTCTAACACATTGTTGCTATGATTGCTTTGAACAAACCATCTATCAGATTAAGAATATGAAAAATAATTTATTTTATCATTATTCTCTATTGTGTTTCTTTTATGTTGATATGAGTTCTGACACACCTGAATTGGTTTCCTGTCCTCTAAATTGTAGGAGGTGGTTAAAAGAGATAATCTCTTACCACTCTACTGGCTCTTAAATTTTTTGATCAGTGGTTAAGTGCTCATGTCAGTGATTCTTTCATTGTTTAAATACATTTTACTCTTTGAATAGCAGTGTTTGATTTTTATTTTCCTTTTAAATGAAGCCTACAAAGTAGGATTCTAAAATTTTGTTTCCTCTCAACTCATTCTCAAATTCATAGCCAATTTCCATTTAACTTTTCATGATTATATAGGACAACAGCACAATAAAACTTCTAAAACAGATTAAATACTCCAAAATGTGCATGGTGGTTTTCTTTCATTGATCAAATTACTGTTTAGAATAATTGCTTTTAGAAAAAAATCCATGCGTTTCTTTTATAACTAGAAATCTAAATATCAGAATCCTATGAACATGTCTGCATAAATGGTTGTTTGATTATTTTTTAAAATACTAAGTCAGGTCATGCTACATTAAGAAATCAATTTAAGAAAAATCTGGTTGATTATGGTACTCTTTAATCTCCCACTATTAAAGCTGTCCCTTTTTCTCTACTTAAGCGGACTCTTTCCAATGATTAATTGTCAACCTGGGATTTTTCAGGGTGTTTGTACACTGATATGGCTCAGCAGGAATGCCTAAACAGAACATTAACATGAGCAGTGGTGTGGGAAAATTAAAGATTAAAAGTTGCATTTCATTTTCTAATCACTGGGAGGGCAATTTGCCCCTGGGAAGCTTCCTCTAGCAGGTTGCAAACCCAAAAGCTATATATGTTAGGAATGCTTTGATTTGACTTAGAACTGAACTTTTACCTTAAGATGGAAATTTTTTATATGCACAGGTGTGCTGAACTATTATATTGATTTGTCTTGGTTTTATGTCTTGAAGTGGCATGATATTATAAAAACAAACGAGGTAGCTATTTTTAAAATTCTTAGAAAAACTTTAGAGGAAATACTTTTTCTCCTTTATTGCCTGCTATAACCATAAGCATCAAACAAGCCATCTCTACCATCATCTTTTCTGTGAAATATTCTTTAACTACTACTGTGGGTTAATTAATGATTGTATTTTCACAGTTTCTATTCCATTTGTGCACATCTCCTTATATCATAATTTTTAATAAGGATGTTGGGTCTGCCCACTTCAGTATATTCCTAGCAAATTAACTGCTCTGCAAAAAATGACCGCTGGAATAATTAACATTTTTTGGTACTTTTATTCAACTAGGCTTCAGAGGTATGCTTATCCCCATAACAGCCTTTTAGAAGTTTAAAGAGGTTGGCACATTAAACACCATTGCAGAGTTTATTCAATAATAATGTAAATTGGGATTTAAATCCAACTAGATCTGTCTTATTTCAAAGGCTGATTTTACCCCAATGTAGTATATGGCCATTCTCCTTAATGACAACATAAGAGTTACTAATTTTTAAGATTTATTTATTTATTTATTTATTTTGAGAGAGAAAGAGAACATGAGTGGGGGAAAGGGTAGAGGGAGAAGCAGAGGGAGCCCAATGCAGGACTCCATCCAGGGCCCTGGGATCATTACCTGAACCTAAGGCAAACACTTAACTGACAGCCACCTGGCACACCAGTTACTAATTTTTGAACACACAACAGACAATGAATTTTAGTTTAATGCTATGCAGTTCTGAAGCCCTACCATGAAAAAATATTTGAATAATGAAACAACCAACCAAAATGGTGTGTTTGTGAGCATAATTCTGGCCACCGAACTCAATAGCTATCAACAAGTGGTTTCATTGCTAACTCATATAAATAGTCCACAGAATTCCCAAACTTGTTTTTCATTACAGGCAGGCAAAGGATTATGCTTTCAGGCTAATGGAGTCTGTGCCACCTGCAATATGGCACAACTTCCTAGCTCTGTTTAGGTCACCAGCTATCCACCTAGCAGAAAGGGAAGAATTTGGGGGTATCACACACAGTAGATTTTTATAGGTAAGATCCAGTGTGGTACACACCACTTCTGTTGTTTTAATTTTCCTAAAATGACCATGAGTATCTGTGTCAGAGACTGGAAAATATAGTCTACATGCCAGAAATGTGAATGCCAGTTCAACAGCAGGCTGATTTCCTATTATCAGTACCTATTTCCCCACTGGGAAAATGTTCATCTCTCCAAAAGAAGAACCAGTGGTTCTACTCAATCACTGTGTCAGACTCAGTTTTTGCATTTGGTCTCTTAAGGAATATGCTTTTCTAGTTGTAACCTCAAATCAGTGAAATACTGGCAACCAAAATCATTATCAACAAACCAGTAGTAGTAAATCCTTGAATTTAAATTTAATATATGCAAGTGTGGTATCCTCCGAGCGTTAAGTGGTAGTCTTTGCCCACATTTGTTTCAGATAAATTTCTGATTAACTTAATTATAATAGTTTCTGATCTGTTTCTAAGAGAGAATCAAAATTTTTGTTGGTTGCTGGAACATGGGGGAAACCAAGTAATAAAAAAGCAATTTAAGGGGTGCCTGGGTGGCTCAGTGGGTTAAGCCTCTGCCTTTGGCTGAGGTCATGATCTCAGGGCCCTGGGATCCAGCCCTGCATTGCATCAGGCTCTCTGCTCAGCAGGGAGCCTGCTTCCCCCTCTATCTCTGCCTGCCTCTGACTACCTGTGATCTCTCTCTCTGTCAATTAAATAAATAAAATCTTTTTTTTTAAAAGCAATTTTGGAAATTTAGCAGAATCTACAAGATAGAGAATGAAGATTTTAGCATTCAAAATTTAGTTATGTGTATCTGTTCCTTGCCCATGGTGTAGATGAAAAGACATTATCCCAATTCAACACATGGATGTTATAGAGATTTAAAATATATAAATACAAAATATGAGGAAATGTATAGTGTTTTGAATTAATATTAAAGGTACTTTACAAGGATGGCATAATTTACTTTTCTATTCAGCAAAGCATGTAAGAAATGCCATCATAATTCTAGTTCCCAAGCACAAGATTTGCTGAGCATGTCCTTTTGTGTTTTTGAAGCATTTGTACCAGATGCATAAAATTGCAAACCACCTGAAATTTTATGAGCATTATTTGTTATGTCACACCACAGTTTAAGTGTAACATATTCTAAGGCCAGCAGAATACTTCATAAATGCAAGGAAAGATGTGTCTGGAAGACAATTTACAACTGACATGAGGGTGATAGTGAGTGAGAGAGCTGAAATTAAGAATTTTTCAGAGATGCTGAACAACAAGATCAATATTTGTTATGGAGCAAGTTTCATATAAGGTCAGAAAAGGATTAAGTCCAATTATCTCTCTGTGAGGGAGAGTCTTAACAATTAATATTAGTTATTTTAAATTGTTGTCTAGACAGCTTCAGAAAACACATTTATCTCATGTTTTTAATATCCATTGATAGATATTTATAACCACTGAGGAATAAATCAACCTTATAGTTGAGATGAGAATACGTTAATATTAACTACTATTTATCAAGTCCTGTACTAGAATCATTTCATACATTTTCCATTTAAGCCTTGAGTAAATACAATTATTATTATTATTATTATTATTATTATATTAAATACATTAATTATATTAGAGACCTGAAGATCCAGGTTTTGTGGGGACCTAAAGTTTATACAATTAATGTGGCTATGCATTTTGTAATTTTTTTCTCATCTTGTATACAGGAAGGATCTCATACAAATGACAGGCATTAAAGCTTAACCTTCTATAGCTTTGTGGTAAAACTACTTCTGCCCATACTAGAGATGAGAAAACTAAGTCTTAGAAAAGTCAAGTAACTTTAATAACAGTAAGCGGTAAAGCTGAGATTCAAACCCATGTGCTTCTAATCTATAGACCATGATCTTTTAATTCAAAGTGTGGATGATTAGAAAATCGACCTAAAAAGACAGGGAGTGTGTACCAACCCTGGTAGATCAAAGGAGACACTGCTTCATTTGCCATTCCTTTAGCCACTGGACCCAAATACACTGCTAGGTTATGCACAAATTCATAGAAATGGTCTCTCTTCCCACCCCCTTTTTTTTCTCTCTTTCCCTCCCCCACATTCTCTCTCTCTCCTTAGAGTAGTCAATTTGCATTTTACTGGGAAAATGACGGCATTATGTAATCATTACCTCTGTACCTTTCTTTCTCCTCCCCTCCACTAACTGTTCATCAAAGAAAGTTATTATATCTAATTGATTTTTCTGTCTCCAGTGCTTTGGACAGTGCTTGAAATGCAGCAGGTTCTCACTTACTATCTGCAATGTTTTTGAATATATAACAGAAACCCTTTCATGCTCAATAGATGATAATTTTTATGAATAGAGATCTATAAAAATAGTTCTGATCTAAAATAAGTGCTGAATCATACATGTGTAAATTAACATTACCACCTCTATCTTATGCTTATCAAAGTCAGAGAATGGCAGAATATCCCCTAGATATTTTGTCAGAAATATCATCTGAGCTCTGAGGATGGTCTATCTCAAGACATCAAAGTTACTGACATCAATGCTAGGAAGATAACTTACACTGTATCTTATAATGCAGACCGCTTATAGGAGTTGTCTTTTAACTTTTGAATATTTGGCTCCTCCCATCACAAGCACAGCCATCATACATCTTTATAGTGTGCCGGAAACCATAAGAATAAGCTAATAGGGTCAGAAAACACTGCAAAGGAAAGACTTAACAAGCAAAGGAGTAGTCCTGCTTGGCATGTTCAAATGACTGTTTCAGTCACTATTTGTACGCATTCTTTAACAAATGCCAGAATCTCACATTAAAATAATTGAAACCAAAAGAGAATTATTGGTTGTAAGAAAGAGAGCTAGTAAGAGTGATTTTCAAAATGAAAAAAATTGAAAAAAAAAAAAAGAAAAAATTGAGAAGTTAAGCCACTTCAGTTCTTTCTTCTCCCAATCCATCTCAGATTCTCTAATCTTTTGTATTTATTTCCCTGCACTACAGATGTGCTTTCTTCACTTTGAAGAGCACACAGTGGGCAGCACTTATCTAGAATGCTGGCAACTATAAGAAAAGGATCATATCTCGCCTTCCTCAGTCAGAATTCTCCAGTTTTTGGCACCTGTCCACTTCTACCAACTTGGTTGTGGGTCCATACCAACAATCAGTAACTAGAGGGAAAAAAAGTAATTTCCCAGCAGAGGGGATGCAGTTTTAACCAGAAAACAAAACAAAACAACTGTATGTCTATCATGGAAGTGGATCTTTCATACTAAAATGAAACATGCATACATGCAGTATATTCTGGAGTACATACCATAATTTCTATAAATGTGTTACATATTCCCATTATTCCAATTACTCACATAATCTTTCTCAACTATACATATCCATAATTTCAAATTCTTCAGATTCATTACCTTTAATACTGAAATTAATCATTACTGTCTCATATCCAACCTATTTATGTACTTAAACATTGCTATGCACTTAACTCTAAGAAGCATCATTTTAGTTCATTTTAATTCTGAGTAGACCTTGTTCATCTAACTTACTGAACATGTTATTAAATATGCAGGGTACATTTTCTTTAATTCCATTCATTCACTTCAATTCCATTGCTGCTTATTAATGTCATCTCATATGAAAGCAATCTAAAATGAGGAACTAGCAGTTAAAACATCCATCCATGCAATTTTTGCCTTTCCTGAGTTTTGTTCCACAGCTTTCACAATTAGTTTTAGAGCAGCAGTTTTAGAGTAGTGTGACTAAATATATTTATTCAAGTTTTATTTTTATAATTTTAGAGTTATAAACTTTGTCTCAACAAGTTTTATTATGTATATCAGTGTATATTAGCTTTCCATATGTAATTCTTTAAGAACTTAGGTTTTAAAAAGTTTAGAGTTATCTCCATACCCATCTTCTCACTGCCATATCTCCTGTGCATTTATTGTTTGTTAAGTCTCTTGAGATTTCAGGCCCAGATGTTGGGATTATGTCCATTATAAATCAAGCACAAAATGATGTTTTCTCTGTAATATATATTATCCATATAGAAATCTGTAACAGCTTTTAAAAGACCCTTATTATGCCTGTGGAAATGAATTACTATTTCTTCACATTATAATCTACTTCACTCTAACACCCACAAAATTTACCTTATTAATACTGTAAAATATATTGGATTCTCTCTCTGCTCTACTAACCTTCAAAGTCAGTAAACTAATGTTTTATTTTTGTTTTAATTTTGGTGAAAGATCTTCATGTTACATCATATCAATTATATTTTTAACATATTAACTCATTCACTTATTAAAATTCTAGTTTCTGAAGCACTTTTTATTATAATAGGAAAGATCTCAGAAAAAGGCAAATTAATGATAATTGACACTCTTGAGAAATAGATATTACCAAAATTATTTTCATTGTTTACTCCAACTAATTACTTCTAGACCCGGGAGGGATCAAATTAAAATTAATTTACGTTGATTATTTTACTTTTAGGAAAACAAAACAAATGTGGTGTATTACATACATCTACAAATACATGACATTCTTTTTTGAAAATGATGAGCCTAAAATATCAGAAGCTTGTTACTAACAGAATATTCCAAGTGGATTTTACATAATTACAAAACACATATGTTATTAACATTTTACTAGACCATGGCAAGTTTTAAAATATGACATGATAAGTTACTTGTTATGGGCTGAAAAGATTGTCTCCAAAAATTTGGAAACACAAAATAGACAAGAATAAGAAAACTACTGAAGACTGAAATGGCCTCTGAGACAGTCTATGAAATACACAATGGTATTGAATTCTGCTGAATGGGTAAAGGAGGGAAACATTTTTAAATTATTGTTTTCTGTAAGAATATAATGACCTAAAAAACAGTACATCAAACTGCAGTCAAACTGAGTTGGGCTATCATAAAATCTTTCTTTTATGGGAGCAACCATACTGCCAATTACTAATTCTTAAAACCATATACACAGATTGGCAACTTCTGTACAATATTTACAATTTATCTTATATATTATTTGCTTCATGACATTTTATTAATGAATCACATAATATTTCTTATAATACCTTCATATTAAAATAAATTATGTTGAGGGACATTTGGGTGGCTCAGTCAGTTAAGTACCTGCCTTTGGCTCAGGTCATGATCCCAGGGTTCTGGGATTGAGCCCCTCATTGGCTCTCTGCTCAGCAGGGAGTCTGCTTCTCCCTCTTCCTCTGCTTGCCTCTCTCCCCTTGGTTGTGCCCCCTCTCCTTCTCTGTCAAATAAATAAATAAAATTCTTAAAAATAAAATACAATAAATTATGTCGAGGTAGAGTCAGAATAT
>NW_028133758.1:0-36602 GCF_964662115.1 Mustela nivalis | reverse complement strand
AGGACATGCCCTCACCTGATCCACCCGAGCCAATAGGTGGCCCATGCAGGAGGAGACAACTGGCCGTGTGGTCCAAGTCGGCTGAGAGCACTAGACCCAGCGTCGCAGAGCCTCCTTGAAGCCAGAAAAAGAGCCCAGAAGTTCCCTGGTGTGCCTAGAGAAGGCACAGAAATTAGATGAGTTGAAAGCCTGGGACCTGGTCATTGGGCTTCTGGGCAAGAGGGGAGATGGCCTGTGGAAGGGACACTGCCTGCAACCCCTCTTGGACCAGACCAACACCTGTCTGCTTTGGGATACTGAGGATTAAGACGAGAGTGAACTAGTGTAGAAGAGATGGTGTTCTAATGCTTGGCAGGTTGAAAGCGATTGAAATCGTTGACATTCCTATTCTCCTCGTCCTCAGGACCACCATTAAGGGGAAGGGGCCTTCAAAGAAGCAAGAGGAGTTTATCACTTACAGCAGCCCTGTCAAGTGTCAATATCCAACCACTCCAGTCCCTTCCACCCCCTTGGCAGCCCCAATGCTTTCATAAGGACACAGATACATTCCCCTACAGGCTTTGGAGCAAACGTTAAGTTTTGATTTCTCTAAGATAAATGCCATAGTGCCATGACCTGCTCCTAGGGCGGTAGCAAGTCTAGTTCTCAAAGAATCTGTGTGGAAGGGTTGAGCCACTCTATTGGACACCTGAAATTGATATTATACTGCATGTGAACGGGAATGTAACTCACGGCTTGGAAAAGGAAAAGAAACTCTTAACTGTTTTCAAGAGTCAGCTCTATCATTTTCCATTCCCAACTGTGATGCGGGAGTGATCCAGTCATTCCACATCCTGCCTTGCATTTGGTGGTGGGGTCTCTCTCTCCCTCTCTGGCGCATTTGGTTTGAATCACTGTGATAGGTGTGCAGTGAGAGCTCACTGGTGTTTTCATTTGAATTGCCCCAATGGCAACTTTCTATGTGGTCTCCATCTGTCTACGCTTTGGTAAAGGTGGCAGGCCCTTTACTTTTTCCCCACCCCCCTTCTATTTCCTTTTGCTAACTAGATTGCATGCTTACTTGGGGATCAAATTCTGAGTTTCAATGCTTCAGACAGGAGTCCTCTATTAGCTATGTGATTTGGACCTATTTCCTCCAAGTTGGTAGCTTGTCTTTTGGGTCTTCTTAAGGAGGTCTTTCACATGGCACAGATTTACAATTCTGATTGTTGGATAAAGTCTAATTAATCAACTTTACCTTAGGGAAAATAATTTGATGTTCGACTGGAGGATTCTTTACCTAGCTTTCCATTCTGGAAAATTTTCCCCACATTTTCCCTATAAGATTTATCATTTTCCATGTAAGGCAGTGATTAATTTTGAGCTACTTTTTAAAATACTCTTTTTTTCTTTTTTTCCTTTGGGAGAGTGAACATGTGCATGAGCGGGCAGGGGCCTGGAGGGAGAAGGGAAAAGAGCATCCTCAAGCAGCCTCGCCAGTGAGCTTGGAGCCTGACTTTGTCCCGGGACGCTGAGAGCTTGACAAGAGCCGAAATCAAGAGCTGGCTGCCGCACAGGCTGCCTCACCCAGGCAGCCTGAGTTAAGTTTTGTATAGGGTTTGATACTTAGATTGTGGTCCCCGGCCTCCTCGTCCTCCACCTCCTCCTCCCCTCTCCCGCTCCCTCTTCTGCTTCTCCTTCTTCTTTGCCTATGCATGTCCACTTGCTCTAGCACCATTTATTCAAAACGCTGTCACTCCTCCACTGAACGGCTTTTTACCTTTGTCAAGGCCCCATTCGACATATGGGCGTAGTTCTCTTTCTGGGTCCCTGATTCTGTTCCACTTATCCATCTGTATTCTGTTCCATTGGTCTATCTCTTCACCAACACCACGCATTTTGATTACTGTAGACGAATATCTTGAAATGGGGTAGAAGGATTCTTCTGGTTTTCTTCTTTAGTTTTAGTTTCTCCTCTTTTTCTAGGTTCTAAAATAGAAAGATTATAGTTTTGAGACTCCTTTTCTTTTTAGAGAGAGAGAGAGAGATAGACACAGAGACAGAGACAGAGACAGAGACAGAGAAACGGAAGCGGTGCAGAAAGAGAGAGAGATGATTAAGCAGCCGCCATGCCCAGCACCAGCACAATGCAGGTTCAGCCTCACTATCCCAAGGTTGACCATGACCCGAGTCAAAATCAAGAGTTGGACTAACTGACTGAGCCACCCAGATGCTCCTCCTCCTTTCTAATGTATGCATTGAGTGCTAAAAATTGAGCTCTCTGTTGATTTAGCTGTGTCCCATCAATTTTAATACGTGGTAGTTTTATTTTCCTTCGGGTCAGTGCACTGAAATTTTATCTTTTGTCTCCGATAATCTAGAAAGTTACTTTCTACCTGTTTAGATTTTGTTATGTTTCTCCCTTTGATATCTAGTTTCATTTTTAACTTTTTTTTATAAGTGTCAAAGTTTAATTCCAAGACAATGCTACATAGGGTTGCATTTTTTTCAGGTACACAATATAGGGATTCTCCTCCGCTGCCCAACGACTGTTAGCTCCTGTTGCCAGGCACTGATTTGCGTTGGAGTCTCGGGTGCACCTCCCCCACCCCTACTCCCTTCAGCTCCTGTTGCCAGGCACTGGTTTGCATTGGAGACGGAACCCTCGTAGGGGTTCCAAGCAGTTTCTAGTGGCCGAGAGGACACTGGTGATCAGAGACAAAGCCCCCAGGCTCTCTGGAGCCAGCTGGTGGCCATTTCAATGTCTCCCCACACAGTTCTGGAGCCGCTGTGGGCTCTCCGGGAACAGCTGTGGGCTTCTGGGTTGCCGATAATCGAACGTTGGCCACATGGGCCACGAGACTCTGGGTTTGGCTGGGAGATCCTCGTGTGCACTGTGTTGCTGGTGTTCATTCCAGTAAAGTGTGGACTCCGCTTAAGAGGAAGAAAGGGGCACTGTGCCCAGAATGAAGTATCTGGAAAAGACATGGAGAAGACCGACCCGGATGCACCAGTCCATGGAGCCGTCGCATCATCGGAGCACAAGGCCAGTCCTCTCCCGCTACAGATCCTTGCTCTGGCTGCCCTGAATCAAGATGTCGGGTACTTTTCTGTGGGAGACGCTACGCAACTGCTGAAGGGAGTTCGGCAAAGGCTGTTGAAGAAGAGCCCTCACCAGCTCACCGATGAAAATCCCATCTGTGGAGCAGCCCAGGACGATGGAGAACCCCCTGCGAGGAATATGCCAGAAGACTTCAAGGACAGCCCTGATCTGCGGGGAAGTGCAGACCCTCTGTCTCAGGACATTGGCAGCTGTGGACTGAGAGGGCAGGAAGAGGCAGGGGAGGCAGGCAGGCCAGAGCTTCCTGACGGAGGTGTGCCGTGGCAGGCCCCCGCTGAGGGCCAGAGCCAACACCACACCCTCAGCCAGATCCTACTGACGGTGATGCATCTGCTAGAGCTCCTTCGAGATCATCTGGAAGGTGGGGGCTCAAGGAGGCAGGTGCAGACTGGCTCCTCCTCCACTGATCACGTGCCCCGTGGGAGCCCCCTGAATCAAGGAAAGCCATCCAGGGCACTGAAGAAGGCACGTCAGGGGAATGAAGAGCTCCCAGGAAACACAACAATCCACCAAGCTGAGCAAGTATCTTTTCACCAGCGAAACAGCCTCCTGGAAAGGGAGATTCAGAAGCTGCACCTGAAGCTCGAGGCAGAGCCTAAGCTGTGCGAAGAGCACCTCAAACACCTGGAGAGGAAGATGATGGAGGAGAAGGCACGCTGCCTGCAAGTGAAGAACGAACTCGCCAAGGTGCGCAGGAAGGTGGATGCTGCCCACTGGAACTTAGGCCTCTACAAGAAGATGGCCGACGACCTGCACCGAGAATGGCAGAGAATCTCCTCCTTGCATGACCGAGAGCGCCTCCTGGTGGAGAACAGAAGTGAGGAGAGCCAGAAGGCTGTTCTGTGGGCAGAGAGGGAGTTCCAAAGGCTCAAGGAAGAAAACCATTGCCTCAGGCAGAAGCTGGCCAACTCTGGGCCCAAGGTCCAGCCTGTCTCCGGGGGGCCTCCTGCTCCTGCTCCTGCTCCTGCTCCAGCTCCAGCTCCTGCTCCTGCTCTTCTGGGCACAGCCTACAAATGCCCTCAAGGGCCACAGGCTCCCCTCAAAGCCCAGAAGCCCAAGAAGGGAGCAAGGGTGCACTGGCCAGACTCCAAGTTCTCGGGTCCCCTGCAGGTCTGATTCCCTTTCCCAGCAGCCACCAACACTCACAACCAGAGCACAAAAGCTCCTGTGCTTCCTTACCCCTTCAGCCACACCCATTGCTCCTTTGACTGGAGATCCACCCCATTCTTGAACTGATGCTACCTATTCCCTATAGCCATGTGAGAGAGCATTTTTCATTGTTAAGGACCAAAAAAATAAAACGATCAAATTGCTGATCCTTCTGCGACTGAGAATTGATTGTATGAAGGGATTCTATGCCAAGCAACGAAGGGTTTTAAGTGTCCTTTACTGATCACTTAATTGTCCCAATAACCCAGTGTGTCCTATACTACTGAGGTTCAGAGAGGGGACACAACTTGCCCCAAGATCACACAGCTAGTGAATTTCAGAGCTCCCATTCCAAGCCAAGGTTGTCTCATTACCCACTGATGTGAAAATAACTACCACTCCTACCACTACGATGACTTCTGCTTCTTCATTTCTGAGAGAGAGAAAGAGCGAGGGCACACACACATGCAAGCGGGGGAGGGGCAGGGAGAGAGAGATTCCTAGACAGCCTTCCCACTCAAGTGCACAACCAGACGCTGGGCTGGATTTCACAGACCATGGGACCACGCCCTGAGCCAAAATCAAGAGTCAGACGTTGACCTGACTAAGCCACACAGGCACCCTTCCCTTGTGCAAGGAACTTCTAGGCAAGCTGCTGTAAGGATCCCAGAAGGGCTTGACAAAATTTTCTCATAGGTCACGTTCTAGTTTGGATGCAAGGATTATGGTGATGCCTAGCTGAGGTAAAGTCCCAGCAAAGCATGGAGGGCAGCCTTTCAGGGTCTCCAACGATTCCCTTCGTGGGTACACCTCGTTTTGTGTTCCATACTCTACCACTGGATTAGAGTCAGGAACTCCTGCCTCACTTCGAAAGGACAGAATATGGCCCGAGAGATAGATAGCATGTCCCTTCTGAGGCTCGTAGACAAAGACACTGGTCTCCTCTTGGGCTTGCTCTCGCTCCCTCACCATTGGTTTCGAGGGAAGCCGCCTGCTCCTTGTGGGCTGTATGATGGAGAGGCCCATGTGGCAAGGAATGAATATTTCTTGCTCACCGCAATGGAGGACCTCTGGCGGCTAGGAGCCACCCGAGTGAGCACACAAGCAGATTTCCCGCCAACAAGCCTGGAGATGACTGAAGACCCACATGACATCTTGACTGCAGCCTTGTGAGAGATCCTGAGACACAGGTCCCTGGCTAGATGCACCTGGATGCCTGGCCCACGGAAACCATATGCGGTTATCAATTGGTGTTGTCGGAAGCCCTCTGGGTTGCGGAAAACATTCAAAAAAGACACAAGGGTGAAGCCACAGTTCTGGCTGCTGACCCACCCCCCTCTCCTGGGCTTGAAATTCCAGGGAAGTCAAGCGATGGTAGCAACCACTGAGAGATTAGGGTAAACAATGCCAGAAAGAGGTCCTCTATTCTGTTCTCCATGTATCTCTCTGAGAGGACATGCCCTCACCTGATCCACCCGAGCCAATAGGTGGCCCATGCAGGAGGAGACAACTGGCCGTGTGGTCCAAGTCGGCTGAGAGCACTAGACCCAGCGTCGCAGAGCCTCCTTGAAGCCAGAAAAAGAGCCCAGAAGTTCCCTGGTGTCCCTAGAGAAGGCACAGAAATTAGATGAGTTGAAAGCCTGGGACCTGGTCATTGGGCTTCTGGGCAAGAGGATAGATGGCCTGTGGAAGGGACACTGCCTGCAACCCCTCTTGGACCAGACCCCACCTGTCTGCTTTGGGATACTGAGGATTAAGACGAGAGTGAACTAGTGTAGAAGAGATGGTGTTCTAATGCTTGGCAGGTTGAAAGCGATTGAAATCGTTGACATTCCTATTCTCCTCGTCCTCAGGACCACCATTAAGGGGAAGGGGCCTTCAAAGAAGCAAGAGGAGTTTATCACTTACAGCAGCCATGTCAAGTGTCAATATCCAACCACTCCAGTCCCTTCCACCCCCTTGGCAGCCCCAATGCTTTCATAAGGACACAGATACATTCCCCTACAGGCTTTGGAGCAAACGTTAAGTTTTGATTTCTCTAAGATAAATGCCATAGTGCCATGACCTGCTCCTATGGCGGTAGCAAGTCTAGTTCTCAAAGAATCTGTGTGGAAGGGTTGAGCCACTCTATTGGACACCTGAAATTGATATTATACTGCATGTGAACGGGAATGTAACTCACGGCTTGGAAAAGGAAAAGAAACTCTTAACTGTTTTCAAGAGTCAGCTCTATCATTTTCCATTCCCAACTGTGATGCGGGAGTGATCCAGTCATTCCACATCCTGCCTTGCATTTGGTGGTGGGGTCTCTCTCTCCCTCTCTGGCGCATTTGGTTTGAATCACTGTGATAGGTGTGCAGTGAGAGCTCACTGGAGTTTTCATTTGAATTGCCCCAATGGCAACTTTCTATGTTGTCTCCATCTGTCTACGCTTTGGTAAAGGTGGCAGGCCCTTTACTTTTTCCCCACCCCCCCTTCTCTTTCCTTTTGCTAACTAGATTGCATGCTTACTTGGGGATCAAATTCTGAGTTTCAATGCTTCAGACAGGAGTCCTCTATTAGCTATGTGATTTGGACCTATTTCCTCCAAGTTGGTAGCTTGTCTTTTGGGTCTTCTTAAGGAGGTGTTTCACATGGCACAGATTTACAATTCTGATTGTTGGATAAAGTCTAATTAATCAACTTTACCTTAGGGAAAATAATTTGATGTGCGACTGGAGGATTCTTTACCTAGCTTTCCATTCTGGAAAATTTTCCCCACATTTTCCCTATAAGATTTATCATTTTCCATGTAAGGCAGTGATTAATTTTGAGCTACTTTTTAAAATACTCTTTTTTTCTTTTTTTCCTTTGGGAGAGTGAACATGTGCATGAGCGGGCAGGGGCCTGGAGGGAGAAGGGAAAAGAGCATCCTCAAGCAGCCTCGCCAGTGAGCTTGGAGCCTGACTTTGTCCCGGGACGCTGAGAGCTTGACAAGAGCCGAAATCAAGAGCTGGCTGCCGCACAGGCTGCCTCACCCAGGCAGCCTGAGTTAAGTTTTGTATAGGGTTTGATACTTAGATTGTGGTCCCCGGCCTCCTCGTCCTCCACCTCCTCCTCCCCTCTCCCGCTCCCTCTTCTGCTTCTCCTTCTTCTTTGCCTATGCATGTCCACTTGCTCTAGCACCATTTATTCAAAACGCTGTCACTCCTCCACTGAACGGCTTTTTACCTTTGTCAAGGCCCCATTCGACATATGGGCGTAGTTCTCTTTCTGGGTCCCTGATTCTGTTCCACTTATCCATCTGTATTCTGTTCCATTGGTCTATCTCTTCACCAACACCACGCATTTTGATTACTGTAGACGAATATCTTGAAATGGGGTAGAAGGATTCTTCTGGTTTTCTTCTTTAGTTTTAGTTTCTCCTCTTTTTCTAGGTTCTAAAATAGAAAGATTATAGTTTTGAGACTCCTTTTCTTTTTAAAGAGAGAGAGAGAGAGATAGACACAGAGACAGAGACAGAGACAGAGACAGAGAAACGGAAGCGGTGCAGAAAGAGAGAGAGATGATTAAGCAGCCACCATGCCCAGCACCAGCACAATGCAGGTTCAGCCTCACTATCCCAAGGTTGACCATGACCCGAGTCAAAATCAAGAGTTGGACTAACTGACTGAGCCACCCAGATGCCTCTCCTCCTTTCTAATGTATGCATTGAGTGCTAAAAATTGAGCTCTCTGTTGATTTAGCTGTGTCCCATCAATTTTAATACGTGGTAGTTTTATTTTCCTTCGGGTCAGTGCACTGAAATTTTATCTTTTGTCTCCGATAATCTAGAAAGTTACTTTCTACCTGTTTAGATTTTGTTATGTTTCTCCCTTTGATATCTAGTTTCATTTTTAACTTTTTTTTATAAGTGTCAAAGTTTAATTCCAAGACAATGCTACATAGGGTTGCATTTTTTTCAGGTACACAATATAGAGATTCTCCTCCGCTGCCCAACGACTGTTAGCTCCTGTTGCCAGGCACTGATTTGCGTTGGAGTCTCGGGTGCACCTCCCCCACCCCTACTCCCTTCAGCTCCTGTTGCCAGGCACTGGTTTGCATTGGAGACGGAACCCTCGTAGGGGTTCCAAGCAGTTTCTAGTGGCCGAGAGGACACTGGTGATCAGAGACAAAGCCCCCAGGCTCTCTGGAGCCAGCTGGTGGCCATTTCAATGTCTCCCCACACAGTTCTGGAGCCGCTGTGGGCTCTCCGGGAACAGCTGTGGGCTTCTGGGTTGCCGATAATCGAACGTTGGCCACATGGGCCACGAGACTCTGGGTTTGGCTGGGAGATCCTCGTGTGCACTGTGTTGCTGGTGTTCATTCCAGTAAAGTGTGGACTCCGCTTAAGAGGAAGAAAGGGGCACTGTGCCCAGAATGAAGTATCTGGAAAAGACATGGAGAAGACCGACCCGGATGCACCAGCCCATGGAGCCGTCGCATCATCGGAGCACAAGGCCAGTCCTCTCCCGCTACAGATCCTTGCTCTGGCTGCCCTGAATCAAGATGTCGGGTACTTTTCTGTGGGAGACGCTACGCAACTGCTGAAGGGAGTTCGGCAAAGGCTGTTGAAGAAGAGCCCTCACCAGCTCACCGATGAAAATCCCATCTGTGGAGCAGCCCAGGACGATGGAGAACCCCCTGCGAGGAATATGCCAGAAGACTTCAAGGACAGCCCTGATCTGCGGGGAAGTGCAGACCCTCTGTCTCAGGACATTGGCAGCTGTGGACTGAGAGGGCAGGAAGAGGCAGGGGAGGCAGGCAGGCCAGAGCTTCCTGACGGAGGTGTGCCGTGGCAGGCCCCCGCTGAGGGCCAGAGCCAACACCACACCCTCAGCCAGATCCTACTGACGGTGATGCATCTGCTAGAGCTCCTTCGAGATCATCTGGAAGGTGGGGGCTCAAGGAGGCAGGTGCAGACTGGCTCCTCCTCCACTGATCACGTGCCCCGTGGGAGCCCCCTGAATCAAGGAAAGCCATCCAGGGCACTGAAGAAGGCACGTCAGGGGAATGAAGAGCTCCCAGGAAACACAACAATCCACCAAGCTGAGCAAGTATCTTTTCACCAGCGAAACAGCCTCCTGGAAAGGGAGATTCAGAAGCTGCACCTGAAGCTCGAGGCAGAGCCTAAGCTGTGCGAAGAGCACCTCAAACACCTGGAGAGGAAGATGATGGAGGAGAAGGCACGCTGCCTGCAAGTGAAGAACGAACTCGCCAAGGTGCGCAGGAAGGTGGATGCTGCCCACTGGAACTTAGGCCTCTACAAGAAGATGGCCGACGACCTGCACCGAGAATGGCAGAGAATCTCCTCCTTGCATGACCGAGAGCGCCTCCTGGTGGAGAACAGAAGTGAGGAGAGCCAGAAGGCTGTTCTGTGGGCAGAGAGGGAGTTCCAAAGGCTCAAGGAAGAAAACCATTGCCTCAGGCAGAAGCTGGCCAACTCTGGGCCCAAGGTCCAGCCTGTCTCCGGGGGGCCTCCTGCTCCTGCTCCTGCTCCTGCTCCAGCTCCAGCTCCTGCTCCTGCTCTTCTGGGCACAGCCTACAAATGCCCTCAAGGGCCACAGGCTCCCCTCAAAGCCCAGAAGCCCAAGAAGGGAGCAAGGGTGCACTGGCCAGACTCCAAGTTCTCGGGTCCCCTGCAGGTCTGATTCCCTTTCCCAGCAGCCACCAACACTCACAACCAGAGCACAAAAGCTCCTGTGCTTCCTTACCCCTTCAGCCACACCCATTGCTCCTTTGACTGGAGATCCACCCCATTCTTGAACTGATGCTACCTATTCCCTATAGCCATGTGAGAGAGCATTTTTCATTGTTAAGGACCAAAAAAATAAAACGATCAAATTGCTGATCCTTCTGCGACTGAGAATTGATTGTATGAAGGGATTCTATGCCAAGCAACGAAGGGTTTTAAGTGTCCTTTACTGATCACTTAATTGTCCCAATAACCCAGTGTGTCCTATACTACTGAGGTTCAGAGAGGGGACACAACTTGCCCCAAGATCACACAGCTAGTGAATTTCAGAGCTCCCATTCCAAGCCAAGGTTGTCTCATTACCCACTGATGTGAAAATAACTACCACTCCTACCACTACGATGACTTCTGCTTCTTCATTTCTGAGAGAGAGAAAGAGCGAGGGCACACACACATGCAAGCGGGGGAGGGGCAGGGAGAGAGAGATTCCTAGACAGCCTTCGACTCAAGTGCACAACCAGACGCTGGGCTGGATTTCACAGACCATGGGACCACGCCCTGAGCCAAAATCAAGAGTCAGACGTTGACCTGACTAAGCCACACAGGCACCCTTCCCTTGTGCAAGGAACTTCTAGGCAAGCTGCTGTAAGGATCCCAGAAGGGCTTGACAAAATTTTCTCATAGGTCACGTTCTAGTTTGGATGCAAGGATTATGGTGATGCCTAGCTGAGGTAAAGTCCCAGCAAAGCATGGAGGGCAGCCTTTCAGGGTCTCCAACGATTCCCTTCGTGGGTACACCTCGTTTTGTGTTCCATACTCTACCACTGGATTAGAGTCAGGAACTCCTGCCTCACTTCGAAAGGACAGAATATGGCCCGAGAGATAGATAGCATGTCCCTTCTGAGGCTCGTAGACAAAGACACTGGTCTCCTCTTGGGCTTGCTCTCGCTCCCTCACCATTGGTTTCGAGGGAAGCCGCCTGCTCCTTGTGGGCTGTATGATGGAGAGGCCCATGTGGCAAGGAATGAATATTTCTTGCTCACCGCAATGGAGGACCTCTGGCGGCTAGGAGCCACCCGAGTGAGCACACAAGCAGATTTCCCGCCAACAAGCCTGGAGATGACTGAAGACCCACATGACATCTTGACTGCAGCCTTGTGAGAGATCCTGAGACACAGGTCCCTGGCTAGATGCACCTGGATGCCTGGCCCACGGAAACCATATGCGGTTATCAATTGGTGTTGTCGGAAGCCCTCTGGGTTGCGGAAAACATTCAAAAAAGACACAAGGGTGAAGCCACAGTTCTGGCTGCTGACCCACCCCCCTCTCCTGGGCTTGGAATTCCAGGGAAGTCAAGCGATGGTAGCAACCACTGAGAGATTAGGGTAAACAATGCCAGAAAGAGGTCCTCTATTCTGTTCTCCATGTATCTCTCTGAGAGGACATGCCCTCACCTGATCCACCCGAGCCAATAGGTGGCCCATGCAGGAGGAGACAACTGGCCGTGTGGTCCAAGTCGGCTGAGAGCACTAGACCCAGCGTCGCAGAGCCTCCTTGAAGCCAGAAAAAGAGCCCAGATGTTCCCTGGTGTCCCTAGAGAAGGCACAGAAATTAGATGAGTTGAAAGCCTGGGATCTGGTCATTGGGCTTCTGGGCAAGAGGGGAGATGGCCTGTGGAAGGGACACTGCCTGCAACTCCTCTTGGACCAGACCCCACCTGTCTGCTTTGGGATACTGAGGATTAAGACGAGAGTGAACTAGTGTAGAAGAGATGGTGTTCTAATGCTTGGCAGGTTGAAAGCGATTGAAATCGTTGACATTCCTATTCTCCTCGTCCTCAGGACCACCATTAAAGGGAAGGGGCCTTCAAAGATGCAAGAGGAGTTTATCACTTACAGCAGCCCTGTCAAGTGTCAATATCCAACCACTCCAGTCCCTTCCACCCCCTTGGCAGCCCCAATGCTTTCATAAGGACACAGATACATTCCCCTACAGGCTTTGGAGCAAACGTTAAGTTTTGATTTCTCTAAGATAAATGCCATAGTGCCATGACCTGCTCCTATGGCGGTAGCAAGTCTAGTTCTCAAAGAATCTGTGTGGAAGGGTTGAGCCACTCTATTGGACACCTGAAATTGATATTATACTGCATGTGAACGGGAATGTAACTCACGGCTTGGAAAAGGAAAAGAAACTCTTAACTGTTTTCAAGAGTCAGCTCTATCATTTTCCATTCCCAACTGTGATGCGGGAGTGATCCAGTCATTCCACATCCTGCCTTGCATTTGGTGGTGGGGTCTCTCTCTCCCTCTCTGGCGCATTTGGTTTGAATCACTGTGATAGGTGTGCAGTGAGAGCTCACTGGAGTTTTCATTTGAATTGCCCCAATGGCAACTTTCTATGTGGTTTCCATCTGTCTACGCTTTGGTAAAGGTGGCAGGCCATTTACTTTTTCCCCACCCCCCTTCTTTCCTTTTGCTAACTAGATTGCATGCTTACTTGGGGATCAAATTCTGAGTTTCCATGCTTCAGACAGGAGTCCTCTATTAGCTATGTGATTTGGACCTATTTCCTCCAAGTTGGTAGCTTGTCTTTTGGGTCTTCTTAAGGAGGTCTTTCACACGGCACAGATTTACAATTCTGATTGTTGGATAAAGTCTAATTAATCAACTTTACCTTAGGGAAAATAATTTGATGTTCGACTGGAGGATTCTTTACCTAGCTTTCCATTCTGGAAATTTTTCCCCACATTTTCCCTATAAGATTTATCATTTTCCATGTAAGGCAGTGATTAATTTTGAGCTACTTTGTAAAATACTCTTTTTTTTCTTTTTTTCCTTTGGGAGAGTGAACATGTGCATGAGCGGGCAGGGGCCTGGAGGGAGAAGGGAAAAGAGCATCCTCAAGCAGCCTCGCCAGTGAGCTTGGAGCCTGACTTTGTTCCGGGACGCTGAGAGCTTGACAAGAGCCGAAATCAAGAGCTGGCTGCCGCACAGGCTGCCTCACCCAGGCAGCCTGAGTTAAGTTTTGTATAGGGTTTGATACTTAGATTGTGGTCCCCGGCCTCCTCGTCCTCCACCTCCTCCTCCCCTCTCCCGCTCCCTCTTCTGCTTCTCCTTCTTCTTTGCCTATGCATGTCCACTTGCTCTAGCACCATTTATTCAAAACGCTGTCACTCCTCCACTGAACGGCTTTTTACCTTTGTCAAGGCCCCATTCGACATATGGGTGTAGTTCTCTTTCTGGGTCCCTGATTCTGTTCCACTTATCCATCTTTATTCTGTTCCATTGGTCTAGCTCTTCACCAACACCACGCACGTTTGATTACTGTAGACGAATATCTTGAAATGGGGTAGAAGGATTCTTCAGGTTTTCTTCTTTAGTTTTAGTTTCTCCTCTCTTTCTAGGTTCTAAAATAGAAAGATTATAGTTTTGAGACTCTTTTCTTTTTAGAGAGAGAGACAGAGACAGAGACAGAGACAGAGAAAGGGAAGCGGTGCAGAAAGAGAGAGAGATGATTAAGCAGCCACCATGCCCAGCACCAGCACAATGCAGGTTCAGCCTCACTATCCCAAGGTTAACCATGACCCGAGTCAAAATCAAGAGTTGGACTAACTGACTGAGCCACCCAGATGCTCCTCCTCCTTTCTAATGTATGCATTGAGTGCTAAAAATTGAGCTCTCTGTTGATTTAGCTGTGTCCCATCAATTTTAATACGTGGTAGTTTTATTTTCCTTCGGGTCAGTGCACTGAAATTTTATCTTTTGTCTCCGATAATCTAGAAAGTTACTTTCTACGTGTTTAGATTTTGTTATCTTTCTCCCTTTGATATCTAGTTTCATTTTTAACTTTTTTTTATAAGTGTCAAAGTTTAATTCCAAGACAATGCTACATAGGGTTGCATTTTTTTCAGGTACACAATATAGAGATTCTCCTCCGCTGCCCAACGACTGTTAGCTCCTGTTGCCAGGCACTGATTTGCGTTGGAGTCTCGGGTGCACCTCCCCCACCCCTACTCCCTTCAGCTCCTGTTGCCAGGCACTGGTTTGCATTGGAGACGGAACCCTCGTAGGGGTTCCAAGCAGTTTCTAGTGGCCGAGCGGACACTGGTGATCAGAGACAAAGCCCCCAGGCTCTCTGGAGCCAGCTGGTGGCCATTTCAATGTCTCCCCACACAGTTCTGGAGCCGCTGTGGGCTCTCCGGGAACAGCTGTGGGCTTCTGGGTTGCCGATAATCGAACGTTGGCCACATGGGCCACGAGACTCTGGGTTTGGCTGGGAGATCCTCGTGTGCACTGTGTTGCTGGTGTTCATTCCAGTAAAGTGTGGACTCCGCTTAAGAGGAAGAAAGGGGCACTGTGCCCTGAATGAAGTATCTGGAAAAGACATGGAGAAGACCGACCCGGATGCACCAGCCCATGGAGCCGTCGCATCATCGGAGCACAAGGCCAGTCCTCTCCCGCTACAGATCCTTGCTCTGGCTGCCCTGAATCAAGATGTCGGGTACTTTTCTGTGGGAGACGCTACGCAACTGCTGAAGGGAGTTCGGCAAAGGCTGTTGAAGAAGAGCCCTCACCAGCTCACCGATGAAAATCCCATCTGTGGAGCAGCCCAGGACGATGGAGAACCCCCTGCGAGGAATATGCCAGAAGACTTCAAGGACAGCCCTGATCTGCGGGGAAGTGCAGACCCTCTGTCTCAGGACATTGGCAGCTGTGGACAGGGGAGGCAGGCAGGCCAGAGCTTCCTGACGGAGGTGTGCCATGGCAGGCCCCCGCTGAGGGCCAGAGCCAACAGCACACCCTCAGCCAGATCCTACTGACGGTGATGCATCTGCTAGAGCTCCTTCGAGATCATCTGGAAGGTGGGGGCTCAAGGAGGCAGGTGCAGACTGGCTCCTCCTCCACTGATCACGTGCCCCGTGGGAGCCCCCTGAATCAAGGAAAGCCATCCAGGGCACTGAAGAAGGCACGTCAGGGGAATAAAGAGCTCCCAGGAAACACAACAATCCACCAAGCTGAGCAAGTATCTTTTCACCAGCGAAACAGCCTCCTGGAAAGGGAGATTCAGAAGCTGCACCTGAAGCTCGAGGCAGAGCCTAAGCTGTGCGAAGAGCACCTCAAACACCTGGAGAGGAAGATGATGGAGGAGAAGGCACGCTGCCTGCAAGTGAAGAACGAACTCGCCAAGGTGCGCAGGAAGGTGGATGCTGCCCACTGGAACTTAGGCCTCTACAAGCAGATGGCCGACGACCTGCACCGAGAATGGCAGAGAATCACCTCCTTGCATGACCGAGAGCGCCTCCTGGTGGAGAACAGAAGTGAGCAGAGCCAGAAGGCTGTTCTGTGTGCAGAGAGGGAGTTCCAAAGGCTCAAGGAAGAAAACCATTGCCTCAGGCAGAAGCTGGCCAACTCTGGGCCCAAGGTCCAGCCTGTCTCCGGGGGGCCTCCTGCTCCTGCTCCTGCTCCTGCTCCAGCTCCAGCTCCTGCTCCTGCTCTTCTGGGCACAGCCTCCAAATGCCCTCAAGGGCCACAGGCTCCCCTGAAAGCCCAGAAGCCCAAGAAGGGAGCAAGGGAGCACTGGCCAGACTCCAAGTTCTCGGGTCCCCTGCAGGTCTGATTCCCTTTCCCAGCAGCCACCAACACTCACAACCAGAGCACAAAAGCTCCTGTGCTTCCTTACCCCTTCAGCCACACCCATTGCTCCTTTGACTGGAGATCCACCCCATTCTTGAACTGATGCTACCTATTCCCTATAGCCATGTGAGAGAGCATTTTTCATTGTTAAGGACCAAAAAAATAAAACGATCAAATTGCTGATCCTACTGCGACTGAGAATTGATTGTATGAAGGGATTCTATGCCAAGCAACGAAGGGTTTTAAGTGTCCTTTACTGATCACTTAATTGTGCCAATAACCCAGTGTGTCCTATACTACTGAGGTTCAGAGAGGGGACACAACTTGCCCCAAGATCACACAGCTAGTGAATTTCAGAGCTCCCATTCCAAGCCAAGGTTGTCTCATTACCCACTGATGTGAAAATAACTACCACTCCTACCACTACGATGACTTCTGCTTCTTCATTTCTGAGAGAGAGAAAGAGCGAGGGCACACACACATGCAAGCGGGGGAGGGGCAGGGAGAGAGAGATTCCTAGACAGCCTTCGACTCAAGTGCACAACCAGACGCTGGGCTGGATTTCACAGACCATGGGACCACGCCCTGAGCCAAAATCAAGAGTCAGACGTTGACCTGACTAAGCCACACAGGCACCCTTCCCTTGTGCAAGGAACTTCTAGGCAAGCTGCTGTAAGGATCCCAGAAGGGCTTGACAAAATTTTCTCATAGGTCACGTTCTAGTTTGGATGCAAGGATTATGGTGATGCCTAGCTGAGGTAAAGTCCCAGCAAAGCATGGAGGGCAGCCTTTCAGGGTCTCCAACGATTCCCTTCGTGGGTACACCTCGTTTTGTGTTCCATACTCTACCACTGGATTAGAGTCAGGAACTCCTGCCTCACTTCGAAAGGACAGAATATGGCCCGAGAGATAGATAGCATGTCCCTTCTGAGGCTCGTAGACAAAGACACTGGTCTCCTCTTGGGCTTGCTCTCGCTCCCTCACCATTGGTTTCGAGGGAAGCCGCCTGCTCCTTGTGGGCTGTATGATGGAGAGGCCCATGTGGCAAGGAATGAATATTTCTTGCTCACCGCAATGGAGGACCTCTGGCTGCTAGGAGCCACCCGAGTGAGCACACAAGCAGATTTCCCGCCAACAAGCCTGGAGATGACTGAAGACCCACATGACATCTTGACTGCAGCCTTGTGAGAGATCCTGAGACACAGGTCCCTGGCTAGATGCACCTGGATGCCTGGCCCACGGAAACCATATGCGGTTATCAATTGGTGTTGTCGGAAGCCCTCTGGGTTGCGGAAAACATTCAAAAAAGACACAAGGGTGAAGCCACAGTTCTGGCTGCTGACCCACCCCCCTCTCCTGGGCTTGAAATTCCAGGGAAGTCAAGCGATGGTAGCAACCACTGAGAGATTAGGGTAAACAATGCCAGAAAGAGGTCCTCTATTCTGTTCTCCATGTATCTCTCTGAGAGGACATGCCCTCACCTGATCCACCCGAGCCAATAGGTGGCCCATGCAGGAGGAGACAACTGGCCGTGTGGTCCAAGTCGGCTGAGAGCACTAGACCCAGCGTCGCAGAGCCTCCTTGAAGCCAGAAAAAGAGCCCAGAAGTTCCCTGGTGTGCCTAGAGAAGGCACAGAAATTAGATGAGTTGAAAGCCTGGGACCTGGTCATTGGGCTTCTGGGCAAGAGGGGAGATGGCCTGTGGAAGGGACACTGCCTGCAACCCCTCTTGGACCAGACCCCACCTGTCTGCTTTGGGATACTGAGGATTAAGACGAGAGTGAACTAGTGTAGAAGAGATGGTGTTCTAATGCTTGGCAGGTTGAAAGCGATTGAAATCGTTGACATTCCTATTCTCCTCGTCCTCAGGACCACCATTAAGGGGAAGGGGCCTTCAAAGAAGCAAGAGGAGTTTATCACTTACAGCAGCCCTGTCAAGTGTCAATATCCAACCACTCCAGTCCCTTCCACCCCCTTGGCAGCCCCAATGCTTTCATAAGGACACAGATACATTCCCCTACAGGCTTTGGAGCAAACGTTAAGTTTTGATTTCTCTAAGATAAATGCCATAGTGCCATGACCTGCTCCTAGGGCGGTAGCAAGTCTAGTTCTCAAAGAATCTGTGTGGAAGGGTTGAGCCACTCTATTGGACACCTGAAATTGATATTATACTGCATGTGAACGGGAATGTAACTCACGGCTTGGAAAAGGAAAAGAAACTCTTAACTGTTTTCAAGAGTCAGCTCTATCATTTTCCATTCCCAACTGTGATGCGGGAGTGATCCAGTCATTCCACATCCTGCCTTGCATTTGGTGGTGGGGTCTCTCTCTCCCTCTCTGGCGCATTTGGTTTGAATCACTGTGATAGGTGTGCAGTGAGAGCTCACTGGAGTTTTCATTTGAATTGCCCCAATGGCAACTTTCTATGTGGTCTCCATCTGTCTACGCTTTGGTAAAGGTGGCAGGCCCTTTACTTTTTCCCCACCCCCCTTCTATTTCCTTTTGCTAACTAGATTGCATGCTTACTTGGGGATCAAATTCTGAGTTTCCATGCTTCAGACAGGAGTCCTCTATTAGCTATGTGATTTGGACCTATTTCCTCCAAGTTGGTAGCTTGTCTTTTGGGTCTTCTTAAGGAGGTCTTTCACACGGCACAGATTTACAATTCTGATTTTTGGATAAAGTCTAATTAATCAACTTTACCTTAGGGAAAATAATTTGATGTTCGACTGGAGGATTCTTTACCTAGCTTTCCATTCTGGAAAATTTTCCCCACATTTTCCCTATAAGATTTATCATTTTCCATGTAAGGCAGTGATTAATTTTGAGCTACTTTTTAAAATACTCTTTTTTTCTTTTTTTCCTTTGGGAGAGTGAACATGTGCATGAGCGGGCAGGGGCCTGGAGGGAGAAGGGAAAAGAGCATCCTCAAGCAGCCTCGCCAGTGAGCTTGGAGCCTGACTTTGTCCCGGGACGCTGAGAGCTTGACAAGAGCCGAAATTAAGAGCTGGCTGCCGCACAGGCTGCCTCACCCAGGCAGCCTGAGTTAAGTTTTGTATAGGGTTTGATACTTAGATTGTGGTCCCCGGCCTCCTCGTCCTCTACCTCCTCCTCCCCTCTCCCGCTCCCTCTTCTGCTTCTCCTTCTTCTTTGCCTATGCATGTCCACTTGCTCTAGCACCATTTATTCAAAACGCTGTCACTCCTCCACTGAACGGCTTTTTACCTTTGTCAAGGCCCCATTCGACATATGGGCGTAGTTCTCTTTCTGGGTCCCTGATTCTGTTCCACTTATCCATCTTTATTCTGTTCCATTGGTCTAGCTCTTCACCAACACCACGCACTTTTGATTACTGTAGACGAATATCTTGAAATGGGGTAGAAGGATTCTTCTGGTTTTCTTCTTTAGTTTTAGTTTCTCCTCATTTTCTAGGTTCTAAAATAGAAAGATTATAGTTTTGAGACTCCTTTTCTTTTTAGAGAGAGAGAGAGAGATAGACACAGAGAGAGACAGAGACAGAGACAGAGAAACGGAAGCGGTGCAGAAAGAGAGAGAGATGATTAAGCAGCCACCATGCCCAGCACCAGCACAATGCAGGTTCAGCCTCACTATCCCAAGGTTGACCATGACCCGAGTCAAAATCAAGAGTTGGACTAACTGACTGAGCCACCCAGATGCTCCTCCTCCTTTCTAATGTATGCATTGAGTGCTAAAAATTGAGCTCTCTGTTGATTTAGCTGTGTCCCATCAATTTTAATACGTTGTAGTTTTATTTTCCTTCGGGTCAGTGCACTGAAATTTTATCTTTTGTCTCCGATAATCTAGAAAGTTACTTTCTACGTGTTTAGATTTTGTTATGTTTCTCCCTTTGATATCTAGTTTCATTTTTAACTTTTTTTTATAAGTGTCAAAGTTTAATTCCAAGACAATGCTACAGAGGGTTGCATTTTTTTCAGGTACACAATATAGAGATTCTCCTCCGCTGCCCAACGACTGTTAGCTCCTGTTGCCAGGCACTGATTTGCCTTGGAGTCTCGGGTGCACCTCCCCCACCCCTACTCCCTTCAGCTCCTGTTGCCAGGCACTGGTTTCCATTGGAGACGGAACCCTCGTAGGGGTTCCAAGGAGTTTCTAGTGGCCGAGAGGACACTGGTGATCAGAGACAAAGCCCCCAGGCTCTCTGGAGCCAGCTGGTGGCCATTACAATGTCTCCCCACACAGTTCTGGAGCCGCTGTGGGCTCTCCGGGAACAGCTGTGGGCTTCTGGGTTGCCGATAATCGAACGTTGGCCACATGGGCCACGAGACTCTGGGTTTGGCTGGGAGATCCTCGTGTGCACTGTGTTGCTGGTGTTCATTCCAGTAAAGTGTGGACTCCGCTTAAGAGGAAGAAAGGGGCACTGTGCCCAGAATGAAGTATCTGGAAAAGACATGGAGAAGACCGACCCGGATGCACCAGCCCATGGAGCCGTCGCATCATCGGAGCACAAGGCCAGTCCTCTCCCGCTACAGATCCTTGCTCTGGCTGCCCTGAATCAAGATGTCGGGTACTTTTCTGTGGGAGACGCTACGCAACTGCTGAAGGGAGTTCGGCAAAGGCTGTTGAAGAAGAGCCCTCACCAGCTCACCGATGAAAATCCCATCTGTGGAGCAGCCCAGGACGATGGAGAACCCCCTGCGAGGAATATGCCAGAAGACTTCAAGGACAGCCCTGATCTGCGGGGAAGTGCAGACCCTCTGTCTCAGGACATTGGCAGCTGTGGACTGAGAGGGCAGGAAGAGGCAGGGGAGGCAGGCAGGCCAGAGCTTCCTGACGGAGGTGTGCCGTGGCAGGCCCCCGCTGAGGGCCAGAGCCAACACCACACCCTCAGCCAGATCCTACTGACGGTGATGCATCTGCTAGAGCTCCTTCGAGATCATCTGGAAGGTGGGGGCTCAAGGAGGCAGGTGCAGACTGGCTCCTCCTCCACTGATCACGTGCCCCGTGGGAGCCCCCTGAATCAAGGAAAGCCATCCAGGGCACTGAAGAAGGCACGTCAGGGGAATGAAGAGCTCCCAGGAAACACAACAATCCACCAAGCTGAGCAAGTATCTTTTCACCAGCGAAACAGCCTCCTGGAAAGGGAGATTCAGAAGCTGCACCTGAAGCTCGAGGCAGAGCCTAAGCTGTGCGAAGAGCACCTCAAACACCTGGAGAGGAAGATGATGGAGGAGAAGGCACGCTGCCTGCAAGTGAAGAACGAACTCGCCAAGGTGCGCAGGAAGGTGGATGCTGCCCACTGGAACTTAGGCCTCTACAAGAAGATGGCCGACGACCTGCACCGAGAATGGCAGAGAATCTCCTCCTTGCATGACCGAGAGCGCCTCCTGGTGGAGAACAGAAGTGAGGAGAGCCAGAAGGCTGTTCTGTGGGCAGAGAGGGAGTTCCAAAGGCTCAAGGAAGAAAACCATTGCCTCAGGCAGAAGCTGGCCAACTCTGGGCCCAAGGTCCAGCCTGTCTCCGGGGGGCCTCCTGCTCCTGCTCCTGCTCCTGCTCCAGCTCCAGCTCCTGCTCTTCTGGGCACAGCCTCCAAATGCCCTCAAGGGCCACAGGCTCCCCTCAAAGCCCAGAAGCCCAAGAAGGGAGCAAGGGAGCACTGGCCAGACTCCAAGTTCTCGGGTCCCCTGCAGGTCTGATTCCCTTTCCCAGCAGCCACCAACACTCACAACCAGAGCACAAAAGCTCCTGTGCTTCCTTACCCCTTCAGCCACACCCATTGCTCCTTTGACTGGAGATCCACCCCATTCTTGAACTGATGCTACCGATTCCCTATAGCCATGTGAGAGAGCATTTTTCATTGTTAAGGACCAAAAAAATAAAACGATCAAATTGCTGATCCTACTGCGACTGAGAATTGATTGTATGAAGGGATTCTATGCCAAGCAACGAAGGGTTTTAAGTGTCCTTTACTGATCACTTAATTGTCCCAATAACCCAGTGTGTCCTATACTACTGAGGTTCAGAGAGGGGACACAACTTGCCCCAAGATCACACAGCTAGTGAATTTCAGAGCTCCCATTCCAAGCCAAGGTTGTCTCATTACCCACTGATGTGAAAATAACTACCACTCCTACCACTACGATGACTTCTGCTTCTTCATTTCTGAGAGAGAGAAAGAGCGAGGGCACACACACATGCAAGCGGGGGAGGGGCAGGGAGAGAGAGATTCCTAGACAGCCTTCGACTCAAGTGCACAACCAGACGCTGGGCTGGATTTCACAGACCATGGGACCACCCCCTGAGCCAAAATCAAGAGTCAGACGTTGACCTGACTAAGCCACACAGGCACCCTTCCCTTGTGCAAGGAACGTCTAGGCAAGCTGCTGTAAGGATCCCAGAAGGGCTTGACAAAATTTTCTCATAGGTCACGTTCTAGTTTGGATGCAAGGATTATGGTGATGCCTAGCTGAGGTAAAGTCCCAGCAAAGCATGGAGGGCAGCCTTTCAGGGTCTCCAACGATTCCCTTCGTGGGTACACCTCGTTTTGTGTTCCATACTCTACCACTGGATTAGAGTCAGGAACTCCTGCCTCACTTCGAAAGGACAGAATATGGCCCGAGAGATAGATAGCATGTCCCTTCTGAGGCTCGTAGACAAAGACACTGGTCTCCTCTTGGGCTTGCTCTCGCTCCCTCACCATTGGTTTCGAGGGAAGCCGCCTGCTCCTTGTGGGCTGTATGATGGAGAGGCCCATGTGGCAAGGAATGAATATTTCTTGCTCACCGCAATGGAGGACCTCTGGCTGCTAGGAGCCACCCGAGTGAGCACACAAGCAGATTTCCCGCCAACAAGCCTGGAGATGACTGAAGACCCACATGACATCTTGACTGCAGCCTTGTGAGAGATCCTGAGACACAGGTCCCTGGCTAGATGCACCTGGATGCCTGGCCCACGGAAACCATATGCGGTTATCAATTGGTGTTGTCGGAAGCCCTCTGGGTTGCGGAAAACATTCAAAAAAGACACAAGGGTGAAGCCACAGTTCTGGCTGCTGACCCACCCCCCTCTCCTGGGCTTGAAATTCCAGGGAAGTCAAGCGATGGTAGCAACCACTGAGAGATTAGGGTAAACAATGCCAGAAAGAGGTCCTCTATTCTGTTCTCCATGTATCTCTCTGAGAGGACATGCCCTCACCTGATCCACCCGAGCCAATAGGTGGCCCATGCAGGAGGAGACAACTGGCCGTGTGGTCCAAGTCGGCTGAGAGCACTAGACCCAGCGTCGCAGAGCCTCCTTGAAGCCAGAAAAAGAGCCCAGAAGTTCCCTGGTGTGCCTAGAGAAGGCACAGAAATTAGATGAGTTGAAAGCCTGGGACCTGGTCATTGGGCTTCTGGGCAAGAGGGGAGATGGCCTGTGGAAGGGACACTGCCTGTAACCCCTCTTGGACCAGACCCCACCTGTCTGCTTTGGGATACTGAGGATTAAGACGAGAGTGAACTAGTGTAGAAGAGATGGTGTTCTAATGCTTGGCAGGTTGAAAGCGATTGAAATCGTTGACATTCCTATTCTCCTCGTCCTCAGGACCACCATTAAGGGGAAGGGGCCTTCAAAGAAGCAAGAGGAGTTTATCACTTACAGCAGCCCTGTCAAGTGTCAATATCCAACCACTCCAGTCCCTTCCACCCCCTTGGCAGCCCCAATGCTTTCATAAGGACACAGATACATTCCCCTACAGGCTTTGGAGCAAACGTTAAGTTTTGATTTCTCTAAGATAAATGCCATAGTGCCATGACCTGCTCCTAGGGCGGTAGCAAGTCTAGTTCTCAAAGAATCTGTGTGGAAGGGTTGAGCCACTCTATTGGACACCTGAAATTGATATTATACTGCATGTGAACGGGAATGTAACTCACGGCTTGGAAAAGGAAAAGAAACTCTTAACTGTTTTCAAGAGTCAGCTCTATCATTTTCCATTCCCAACTGTGATGCGGGAGTGATCCAGTCATTCCACATCCTGCCTTGCATTTGGTGGTGGGGTCTCTCTCTCCCTCTCTGGCGCATTTGGTTTGAATCACTGTGATAGGTGTGCAGTGAGAGCTCACTGGAGTTTTCATTTGAATTGCCCCAATGGCAACTTTCTATGTGGTCTCCATCTGTCTACGCTTTGGTAAAGGTGGCAGGCCCTTTACTTTTTCCCCACCCCCCTTCTATTTCCTTTTGCTAACTAGATTGCATGCTTACTTGGGGATCAAATTCTGAGTTTCCATGCTTCAGACAGGAGTCCTCTATTAGCTATGTGATTTGGACCTATTTCCTCCAAGTTGGTAGCTTGTCTTTTGGGTCTTCTTAAGGAGGTCTTTCACACGGCACAGATTTACAATTCTGATTGTTGGATAAAGTCTAATTAATCAACTTTACCTTAGGGAAAATAATTTGATGTTCGACTGGAGGATTCTTTACCTAGCTTTCCATTCTGGAAAATTTTCCCCACATTTTCCCTATAAGATTTATCATTTTCCATGTAAGGCAGTGATTAATTTTGAGCTACTTTTTAAAATACTCTTTTTTTCTTTTTTTCCTTTGGGAGAGTGAACATGTGCATGAGCGGGCAGGGGCCTGGAGGGAGAAGGGAAAAGAGCATCCTCAAGCAGCCTCGCCAGTGAGCTTGGAGCCTGACTTTGTCCCGGGACGCTGAGAGCTTGACAAGAGCCGAAATTAAGAGCTGGCTGCCGCACAGGCTGCCTCACCCAGGCAGCCTGAGTTAAGTTTTGTATAGGGTTTGATACTTAGATTGTGGTCACCGGCCTCCTCGTCCTCTACCTCCTCCTCCCCTCTCCCGCTCCCTCTTCTGCTTCTCCTTCTTCTTTGCCTATGCATGTCCACTTGCTCTAGCACCATTTATTCAAAACGCTGTCACTCCTCCACTGAACGGCTTTTTACCTTTGTCAAGGCCCCATTCGACATATGGGCGTAGTTCTCTTTCTGGGTCCCTGATTCTGTTCCACTTATCCATCTTTATTCTGTTCCATTGGTCTAGCTCTTCACCAACACCACGCACTTTTGATTACTGTAGACGAATATCTTGAAATGGGGTAGAAGGATTCTTCTGGTTTTCTTCTTTAGTTTTAGTTTCTCCTCATTTTCTAGGTTCTAAAATAGAAAGATTATAGTTTTGAGACTCCTTTTCTTTTTAGAGAGAGAGAGAGAGATAGACACAGAGAGAGACAGAGACAGAGACAGAGAAACGGAAGCGGTGCAGAAAGAGAGAGAGATGATTAAGCAGCCACCATGCCCAGCACCAGCACAATGCAGGTTCAGCCACACTATCCCAAGGTTGACCATGACCCGAGTCAAAATCAAGAGTTGGACTAACTGACTGAGCCACCCAGATGCTCCTCCTCCTTTCTAATGTATGCATTGAGTGCTAAAAATTGAGCTCTCTGTTGATTTAGCTGTGTCCCATCAATTTTAATACGTGGTAGTTTTATTTTCCTTCGGGTCAGTGCACTGAAATTTTATCTTTTGTCTCCGATAATCTAGAAAGTTACTTTCTACGTGTTTAGATTTTGTTATCTTTCTCCCTTTGATATCTAGTTTCATTTTTAACTTTTTTTTATAAGTGTCAAAGTTTAATTCCAAGACAATGCTACATAGGGTTGCATTTTTTTCAGGTACACAATATAGAGATTCTCCTCCGCTGCCCAACGACTGTTAGCTCCTGTTGCCAGGCACTGATTTGCCTTGGAGTCTCGGGTGCACCTCCCCCACCCCTACTCCCTTCAGCTCCTGTTGCCAGGCACTGGTTTGCATTGGAGACGGAACCCTCGTAGGGGTTCCAAGCAGTTTCTAGTGGCCGAGAGGACACTGGTGATCAGAGACAAAGCCCCCAGGCTCTCTGGAGCCAGCTGGTGGCCATTACAATGTCTCCCCACACAGTTCTGGAGCCGCTGTGGGCTCTCCGGGAACAGCTGTGGGCTTCTGGGTTGCCGATAATCGAACGTTGGCCACATGGGCCACGAGACTCTGGGTTTGGCTGGGAGATCCTCGTGTGCACTGTGTTGCTGGTGTTCATTCCAGTAAAGTGTGGACTCCGCTTAAGAGGAAGAAAGGGGCACTGTGCCCAGAATGAAGTATCTGGAAAAGACATGGAGAAGACCGACCCGGATGCACCAGCCCATGGAGCCGTCGCATCATCGGAGCACAAGGCCAGTCCTCTCCCGCTACAGATCCTTGCTCTGGCTGCCCTGAATCAAGATGTCGGGTACTTTTCTGTGGGAGACGCTACGCAACTGCTGAAGGGAGTTCGGCAAAGGCTGTTGAAGAAGAGCCCTCACCAGCTCACCGATGAAAATCCCATCTGTGGAGCAGCCCAGGACGATGGAGAACCCCCTGCGAGGAATATGCCAGAAGACTTCAAGGACAGCCCTGATCTGCGGGGAAGTGCAGACCCTCTGTCTCAGGACATTGGCAGCTGTGGACTGAGAGGGCAGGAAGAGGCAGGGGAGGCAGGCAGGCCAGAGCTTCCTGACGGAGGTGTGCCGTGGCAGGCCCCCGCTGAGGGCCAGAGCCAACACCACACCCTCAGCCAGATCCTACTGACGGTGATACATCTGCTAGAGCTCCTTCGAGATCATCTGGAAGGTGGGGGCTCAAGGAGGCAGGGGCAGACTGGCTCCTCCTCCACTGATCACGTGCCCCGTGGGAGCCCCCTGAATCAAGGAAAGCCATCCAGGGCACTGAAGAAGGCACGTCAGGGGAATGAAGAGCTCCCAGGAAACACAACAATCCACCAAGCTGAGCAAGTATCTTTTCACCAGCGAAACAGCCTCCTGGAAAGGGAGATTCAGAAGCTGCACCTGAAGCTCGAGGCAGAGCCTAAGCTGTGCGAAGAGCACCTCAAACACATGGAGAGGTGGATGATGGAGGAGAAGGCACGCTGCCTGCAAGTGAAGAACGAACTCGCCAAGGTGCGCAGGAAGGTGGATGCTGCCCACTGGAACTTAGGCCTCTACAAGAAGATGGCCGACGACCTGCACCGAGAATGGCAGAGAATCTCCTCCTTGCATGACCGAGAGCGCCTCCTGGTGGAGAACAGAAGTGAGGAGAGCCAGAAGGCTGTTCTGTGGGCAGAGAGGGAGTTCCAAAGGCTCAAGGAAGAAAACCATTGCCTCAGGCAGAAGCTGGCCAACTCTGGGCCCAAGGTCCAGCCTGTCTCCGGGGGGCCTCCTGCTCCTGCTCCTGCTCCTGCTCCAGCTCCAGCTCCTGCTCCTGCTCTTCTGGGCACAGCCTCCAAATGCCCTCAAGGGCCACAGGCTCCCCTGAAAGCCCAGAAGCCCAAGAAGGGAGCAAGGGTGCACTGGCCAGACTCCAAGTTCTCGGGTCCCCTGCAGGTCTGATTCCCTTTCCCAGCAGCCACCAACACTCACAACCAGAGCACAAAAGCTCCTGTGCTTCCTTACCCCTTCAGCCACACCCATTGCTCCTTTGACTGGAGATCCACCCCATTCTTGAACTGATGCTACCTATTCCCTATAGCCATGTGAGAGAGCATTTTTCATTGTTAAGGACCAAAAAAATAAAACGATCAAATTGCTGATCCTACTGCGACTGAGAATTGATTGTATGAAGGGATTCTATGCCAAGCAACCAAGGGTTTTAAGTGTCCTTTACTGATCACTTAATTGTCCCAATAACCCAGTGTGTCCTATACTACTGAGGTTCAGAGAGGGGACACAACTTGCCCCAAGATCACACAGCTAGTGAATTTCAGAGCTCCCATTCCAAGCCAAGGTTGTCTCATTACCCACTGATGTGAAAATAACTACCACTCCTACCACTACGATGACTTCTGCTTCTTCATTTCTGAGAGAGAGAAAGAGCGAGGGCACACACACATGCAAGCAGGGGAGGGGCAGGGAGAGAGAGATTCCTAGACAGCCTTCCCACTCAAGTGCACAACCAGACGCTGGGCTGGATTTCACAGACCATGGGACCACGCCCTGAGCCAAAATCAAGAGTCAGACGTTGACCTGACTAAGCCACACAGGCACCCTTCCCTTGTGCAAGGAACTTCTAGGCAAGCTGCTGTAAGGATCCCAGAAGGGCTTGACAAAATTTTCTCATAGGTCACGTTCTAGTTTGGATGCAAGGATTATGGTGATGCCTAGCTGAGGTAAAGTCCCAGCAAAGCATGGAGGGCAGCCTTTCAGGGTCTCCAACGATTCCCTTCGTGGGTACACCTCGTTTTGTGTTCCATACTCTACCACTGGATTAGAGTCAGGAACTCCTGCCTCACTTCGAAAGGACAGAATATGGCCCGAGAGATAGATAGCATGTCCCTTCTGAGGCTCGTAGACAAAGACACTGGTCTCCTCTTGGGCTTGCTCTCGCTCCCTCACCATTGGTTTCGAGGGAAGCCGCCTGCTCCTTGTGGGCTGTATGATGGAGAGGCCCATGTGGCAAGGAATGAATATTTCTTGCTCACCGCAATGGAGGACCTCTGGCTGCTAGGAGCCACCCGAGTGAGCACACAAGCAGATTTCCCGCCAACAAGCCTGGAGATGACTGAAGACCCACATGACATCTTGACTGCAGCCTTGTGAGAGATCCTGAGACACAGGTCCCTGGCTAGATGCACCTGGATGCCTGGCCCACGGAAACCATATGCGGTTATCAATTGGTGTTGTCGGAAGCCCTCTGGGTTGCGGAAAACATTCAAAAAAGACACAAGGGTGAAGCCACAGTTCTGGCTGCTGACCCACCCCCCTCTCCTGGGCTTGAAATTCCAGGGAAGTCAAGCGATGGTAGCAACCACTGAGAGATTAGGGTAAACAATGCCAGAAAGAGGTCCTCTATTCTGTTCTCCATGTATCTCTCTGAGAGGACATGCCCTCACCTGATCCACCCGAGCCAATAGGTGGCCCATGCAGGAGGAGACAACTGGCCGTGTGGTCCAAGTCGGCTGAGAGCACTAGACCCAGCGTCGCAGAGCCTCCTTGAAGCCAGAAAAAGAGCCCAGAAGTTCCCTGGTGTGCCTAGAGAAGGCACAGAAATTAGATGAGTTGAAAGCCTGGGACCTGGTCATTGGGCTTCTGGGCAAGAGGGGAGATGGCCTGTGGAAGGGACACTGCCTGTAACCCCTCTTGGACCAGACCAACACCTGTCTGCTTTGGGATACTGAGGATTAAGACGAGAGTGAACTAGTGTAGAAGAGATGGTGTTCTAATGCTTGGCAGGTTGAAAGCGATTGAAATCGTTGACATTCCTATTCTCCTCGTCCTCAGGACCACCATTAAGGGGAAGGGGCCTTCAAAGAAGCAAGAGGAGTTTATCACTTACAGCAGCCCTGTCAAGTGTCAATATCCAACCACTCCAGTCCCTTCCACCCCCTTGGCAGCCCCAATGCTTTCATAAGGACACAGATACATTCCCCTACAGGCTTTGGAGCAAACGTTAAGTTTTGATTTCTCTAAGATAAATGCCATAGTGCCATGACCTGCTCCTAGGGCGGTAGCAAGTCTAGTTCTCAAAGAATCTGTGTGGAAGGGTTGAGCCACTCTATTGGACACCTGAAATTGATATTATACTGCATGTGAACGGGAATGTAACTCACGGCTTGGAAAAGGAAAAGAAACTCTTAACTGTTTTCAAGAGTCAGCTCTATCATTTTCCATTCCCAACTGTGATGCGGGAGTGATCCAGTCATTCCACATCCTGCCTTGCATTTGGTGGTGGGGTCTCTCTCTCCCTCTCTGGCGCATTTGGTTTGAATCACTGTGATAGGTGTGCAGTGAGAGCTCACTGGAGTTTTCATTTGAATTGCCCCAATGGCAACTTTCTATGTGGTCTCCATCTGTCTACGCTTTGGTAAAGGTGGCAGGCCCTTTACTTTTTCCCCACCCCCCTTCTATTTCCTTTTGCTAACTAGATTGCATGCTTACTTGGGGATCAAATTCTGAGTTTCCATGCTTCAGACAGGAGTCCTCTATTAGCTATGTGATTTGGACCTATTTCCTCCAAGTTGGTAGCTTGTCTTTTGGGTCTTCTTAAGGAGGTCTTTCACACGGCACAGATTTACAATTCTGATTTTTGGATAAAGTCTAATTAATCAACTTTACCTTAGGGAAAATAATTTGATGTTCGACTGGAGGATTCTTTACCTAGCTTTCCATTCTGGAAAATTTTCCCCACATTTTCCCTATAAGATTTATCATTTTCCATGTAAGGCAGTGATTAATTTTGAGCTACTTTTTAAAATACTCTTTTTTTCTTTTTTTCCTTTGGGAGAGTGAACATGTGCATGAGCGGGCAGGGGCCTGGAGGGAGAAGGGAAAAGAGCATCCTCAAGCAGCCTCGCCAGTGAGCTTGGAGCCTGACTTTGTCCCGGGACGCTGAGAGCTTGACAAGAGCCGAAATTAAGAGCTGGCTGCCGCACAGGCTGCCTCACCCAGGCAGCCTGAGTTAAGTTTTGTATAGGGTTTGATACTTAGATTGTGGTCACCGGCCTCCTCGTCCTCTACCTCCTCCTCCCCTCTCCCGCTCCCTCTTCTGCTTCTCCTTCTTCTTTGCCTATGCATGTCCACTTGCTCTAGCACCATTTATTCAAAACGCTGTCACTCCTCCACTGAACGGCTTTTTACCTTTGTCAAGGCCCCATTCGACATATGGGCGTAGTTCTCTTTCTGGGTCCCTGATTCTGTTCCACTTATCCATCTTTATTCTGTTCCATTGGTCTAGCTCTTCACCAACACCACGCACTTTTGATTACTGTAGACGAATATCTTGAAATGGGGTAGAAGGATTCTTCTGGTTTTCTTCTTTAGTTTTAGTTTCTCCTCATTTTCTAGGTTCTAAAATAGAAAGATTATAGTTTTGAGACTCCTTTTCTTTTTAGAGAGAGAGAGAGAGATAGACACAGAGAGAGACAGAGACAGAGACAGAGAAACGGAAGCGGTGCAGAAAGAGAGAGAGATGATTAAGCAGCCACCATGCCCAGCACCAGCACAATGCAGGTTCAGCCACACTATCCCAAGGTTGACCATGACCCGAGTCAAAATCAAGAGTTGGACTAACTGACTGAGCCACCCAGATGCTCCTCCTCCTTTCTAATGTATGCATTGAGTGCTAAAAATTGAGCTCTCTGTTGATTTAGCTGTGTCCCATCAATTTTAATACGTGGTAGTTTTATTTTCCTTCGGGTCAGTGCACTGAAATTTTATCTTTTGTCTCCGATAATCTAGAAAGTTACTTTCTACGTGTTTAGATTTTGTTATCTTTCTCCCTTTGATATCTAGTTTCATTTTTAACTTTTTTTTATAAGTGTCAAAGTTTAATTCCAAGACAATGCTACATAGGGTTGCATTTTTTTCAGGTACACAATATAGAGATTCTCCTCCGCTGCCCAACGACTGTTAGCTCCTGTTGCCAGGCACTGATTTGCCTTGGAGTCTCGGGTGCACCTCCCCCACCCCTACTCCCTTCAGCTCCTGTTGCCAGGCACTGGTTTCCATTGGAGACGGAACCCTCGTAGGGGTTCCAAGCAGTTTCTAGTGGCCGAGAGGACACTGGTGATCAGAGACAAAGCCCCCAGGCTCTCTGGAGCCAGCTGGTGGCCATTACAATGTCTCCCCACACAGTTCTGGAGCCGCTGTGGGCTCTCCGGGAACAGCTGTGGGCTTCTGGGTTGCCGATAATCGAACGTTGGCCACATGGGCCACGAGACTCTGGGTTTGGCTGGGAGATCCTCGTGTGCACTGTGTTGCTGGTGTTCATTCCAGTAAAGTGTGGACTCCGCTTAAGAGGAAGAAAGGGGCACTGTGCCCAGAATGAAGTATCTGGAAAAGACATGGAGAAGACCGACCCGGATGCACCAGCCCATGGAGCCGTCGCATCATCGGAGCACAAGGCCAGTCCTCTCCCGCTACAGATCCTTGCTCTGGCTGCCCTGAATCAAGATGTCGGGTACTTTTCTGTGGGAGACGCTACGCAACTGCTGAAGGGAGTTCGGCAAAGGCTGTTGAAGAAGAGCCCTCACCAGCTCACCGATGAAAATCCCATCTGTGGAGCAGCCCAGGACGATGGAGAACCCCCTGCGAGGAATATGCCAGAAGACTTCAAGGACAGCCCTGATCTGCGGGGAAGTGCAGACCCTCTGTCTCAGGACATTGGCAGCTGTGGACTGAGAGGGCAGGAAGAGGCAGGGGAGGCAGGCAGGCCAGAGCTTCCTGACGGAGGTGTGCCGTGGCAGGCCCCCGCTGAGGGCCAGAGCCAACACCACACCCTCAGCCAGATCCTACTGACGGTGATACATCTGCTAGAGCTCCTTCGAGATCATCTGGAAGGTGGGGGCTCAAGGAGGCAGGGGCAGACTGGCTCCTCCTCCACTGATCACGTGCCCCGTGGGAGCCCCCTGAATCAAGGAAAGCCATCCAGGGCACTGAAGAAGGCACGTCAGGGGAATGAAGAGCTCCCAGGAAACACAACAATCCACCAAGCTGAGCAAGTATCTTTTCACCAGCGAAACAGCCTCCTGGAAAGGGAGATTCAGAAGCTGCACCTGAAGCTCGAGGCAGAGCCTAAGCTGTGCGAAGAGCACCTCAAACACATGGAGAGGTGGATGATGGAGGAGAAGGCACGCTGCCTGCAAGTGAAGAACGAACTCGCCAAGGTGCGCAGGAAGGTGGATGCTGCCCACTGGAACTTAGGCCTCTACAAGAAGATGGCCGACGACCTGCACCGAGAATGGCAGAGAATCTCCTCCTTGCATGACCGAGAGCGCCTCCTGGTGGAGAACAGAAGTGAGGAGAGCCAGAAGGCTGTTCTGTGGGCAGAGAGGGAGTTCCAAAGGCTCAAGGAAGAAAACCATTGCCTCAGGCAGAAGCTGGCCAACTCTGGGCCCAAGGTCCAGCCTGTCTCCGGGGGGCCTCCTGCTCCTGCTCCTGCTCCTGCTCCAGCTCCAGCTCCTGCTCCTGCTCTTCTGGGCACAGCCTCCAAATGCCCTCAAGGGCCACAGGCTCCCCTGAAAGCCCAGAAGCCCAAGAAGGGAGCAAGGGTGCACTGGCCAGACTCCAAGTTCTCGGGTCCCCTGCAGGTCTGATTCCCTTTCCCAGCAGCCACCAACACTCACAACCAGAGCACAAAAGCTCCTGTGCTTCCTTACCCCTTCAGCCACACCCATTGCTCCTTTGACTGGAGATCCACCCCATTCTTGAACTGATGCTACCTATTCCCTATAGCCATGTGAGAGAGCATTTTTCATTGTTAAGGACCAAAAAAATAAAACGATCAAATTGCTGATCCTACTGCGACTGAGAATTGATTGTATGAAGGGATTCTATGCCAAGCAACCAAGGGTTTTAAGTGTCCTTTACTGATCACTTAATTGTCCCAATAACCCAGTGTGTCCTATACTACTGAGGTTCAGAGAGGGGACACAACTTGCCCCAAGATCACACAGCTAGTGAATTTCAGAGCTCCCATTCCAAGCCAAGGTTGTCTCATTACCCACTGATGTGAAAATAACTACCACTCCTACCACTACGATGACTTCTGCTTCTTCATTTCTGAGAGAGAGAAAGAGCGAGGGCACACACACATGCAAGCAGGGGAGGGGCAGGGAGAGAGAGATTCCTAGACAGCCTTCCCACTCAAGTGCACAACCAGACGCTGGGCTGGATTTCACAGACCATGGGACCACGCCCTGAGCCAAAATCAAGAGTCAGACGTTGACCTGACTAAGCCACACAGGCACCCTTCCCTTGTGCAAGGAACTTCTAGGCAAGCTGCTGTAAGGATCCCAGAAGGGCTTGACAAAATTTTCTCATAGGTCACGTTCTAGTTTGGATGCAAGGATTATGGTGATGCCTAGCTGAGGTAAAGTCCCAGCAAAGCATGGAGGGCAGCCTTTCAGGGTCTCCAACGATTCCCTTCGTGGGTACACCTCGTTTTGTGTTCCATACTCTACCACTGGATTAGAGTCAGGAACTCCTGCCTCACTTCGAAAGGACAGAATATGGCCCGAGAGATAGATAGCATGTCCCTTCTGAGGCTCGTAGACAAAGACACTGGTCTCCTCTTGGGCTTGCTCTCGCTCCCTCACCATTGGTTTCGAGGGAAGCCGCCTGCTCCTTGTGGGCTGTATGATGGAGAGGCCCATGTGGCAAGGAATGAATATTTCTTGCTCACCGCAATGGAGGACCTCTGGCTGCTAGGAGCCACCCGAGTGAGCACACAAGCAGATTTCCCGCCAACAAGCCTGGAGATGACTGAAGACCCACATGACATCTTGACTGCAGCCTTGTGAGAGATCCTGAGACACAGGTCCCTGGCTAGATGCACCTGGATGCCTGGCCCACGGAAACCATATGCGGTTATCAATTGGTGTTGTCGGAAGCCCTCTGGGTTGCGGAAAACATTCAAAAAAGACACAAGGGTGAAGCCACAGTTCTGGCTGCTGACCCACCCCCCTCTCCTGGGCTTGAAATTCCAGGGAAGTCAAGCGATGGTAGCAACCACTGAGAGATTAGGGTAAACAATGCCAGAAAGAGGTCCTCTATTCTGTTCTCCATGTATCTCTCTGAGAGGACATGCCCTCACCTGATCCACCCGAGCCAATAGGTGGCCCATGCAGGAGGAGACAACTGGCCGTGTGGTCCAAGTCGGCTGAGAGCACTAGACCCAGCGTCGCAGAGCCTCCTTGAAGCCAGAAAAAGAGCCCAGAAGTTCCCTGGTGTGCCTAGAGAAGGCACAGAAATTAGATGAGTTGAAAGCCTGGGACCTGGTCATTGGGCTTCTGGGCAAGAGGGGAGATGGCCTGTGGAAGGGACACTGCCTGTAACCCCTCTTGGACCAGACCAACACCTGTCTGCTTTGGGATACTGAGGATTAAGACGAGAGTGAACTAGTGTAGAAGAGATGGTGTTCTAATGCTTGGCAGGTTGAAAGCGATTGAAATCGTTGACATTCCTATTCTCCTCGTCCTCAGGACCACCATTAAGGGGAAGGGGCCTTCAAAGAAGCAAGAGGAGTTTATCACTTACAGCAGCCCTGTCAAGTGTCAATATCCAACCACTCCAGTCCCTTCCACCCCCTTGGCAGCCCCAATGCTTTCATAAGGACACAGATACATTCCCCTACAGGCTTTGGAGCAAACGTTAAGTTTTGATTTCTCTAAGATAAATGCCATAGTGCCATGACCTGCTCCTAGGGCGGTAGCAAGTCTAGTTCTCAAAGAATCTGTGTGGAAGGGTTGAGCCACTCTATTGGACACCTGAAATTGATATTATACTGCATGTGAACGGGAATGTAACTCACGGCTTGGAAAAGGAAAAGAAACTCTTAACTGTTTTCAAGAGTCAGCTCTATCATTTTCCATTCCCAACTGTGATGCGGGAGTGATCCAGTCATTCCACATCCTGCCTTGCATTTGGTGGTGGGGTCTCTCTCTCCCTCTCTGGCGCATTTGGTTTGAATCACTGTGATAGGTGTGCAGTGAGAGCTCACTGGAGTTTTCATTTGAATTGCCCCAATGGCAACTTTCTATGTGGTCTCCATCTGTCTACGCTTTGGTAAAGGTGGCAGGCCCTTTACTTTTTCCCCACCCCCCTTCTATTTCCTTTTGCTAACTAGATTGCATGCTTACTTGGGGATCAAATTCTGAGTTTCCATGCTTCAGACAGGAGTCCTCTATTAGCTATGTGATTTGGACCTATTTCCTCCAAGTTGGTAGCTTGTCTTTTGGGTCTTCTTAAGGAGGTCTTTCACACGGCACAGATTTACAATTCTGATTTTTGGATAAAGTCTAATTAATCAACTTTACCTTAGGGAAAATAATTTGATGTTCGACTGGAGGATTCTTTACCTAGCTTTCCATTCTGGAAAATTTTCCCCACATTTTCCCTATAAGATTTATCATTTTCCATGTAAGGCAGTGATTAATTTTGAGCTACTTTTTAAAATACTCTTTTTTTCTTTTTTTCCTTTGGGAGAGTGAACATGTGCATGAGCGGGCAGGGGCCTGGAGGGAGAAGGGAAAAGAGCATCCTCAAGCAGCCTCGCCAGTGAGCTTGGAGCCTGACTTTGTCCCGGGACGCTGAGAGCTTGACAAGAGCCGAAATTAAGAGCTGGCTGCCGCACAGGCTGCCTCACCCAGGCAGCCTGAGTTAAGTTTTGTATAGGGTTTGATACTTAGATTGTGGTCACCGGCCTCCTCGTCCTCTACCTCCTCCTCCCCTCTCCCGCTCCCTCTTCTGCTTCTCCTTCTTCTTTGCCTATGCATGTCCACTTGCTCTAGCACCATTTATTCAAAACGCTGTCACTCCTCCACTGAACGGCTTTTTACCTTTGTCAAGGCCCCATTCGACATATGGGCGTAGTTCTCTTTCTGGGTCCCTGATTCTGTTCCACTTATCCATCTTTATTCTGTTCCATTGGTCTAGCTCTTCACCAACACCACGCACTTTTGATTACTGTAGACGAATATCTTGAAATGGGGTAGAAGGATTCTTCTGGTTTTCTTCTTTAGTTTTAGTTTCTCCTCATTTTCTAGGTTCTAAAATAGAAAGATTATAGTTTTGAGACTCCTTTTCTTTTTAGAGAGAGAGAGAGAGATAGACACAGAGAGAGACAGAGACAGAGACAGAGAAACGGAAGCGGTGCAGAAAGAGAGAGAGATGATTAAGCAGCCACCATGCCCAGCACCAGCACAATGCAGGTTCAGCCACACTATCCCAAGGTTGACCATGACCCGAGTCAAAATCAAGAGTTGGACTAACTGACTGAGCCACCCAGATGCTCCTCCTCCTTTCTAATGTATGCATTGAGTGCTAAAAATTGAGCTCTCTGTTGATTTAGCTGTGTCCCATCAATTTTAATACGTGGTAGTTTTATTTTCCTTCGGGTCAGTGCACTGAAATTTTATCTTTTGTCTCCGATAATCTAGAAAGTTACTTTCTACGTGTTTAGATTTTGTTATCTTTCTCCCTTTGATATCTAGTTTCATTTTTAACTTTTTTTTATAAGTGTCAAAGTTTAAT
>NW_028133759.1:0-36617 GCF_964662115.1 Mustela nivalis | reverse complement strand
ATATGAACCATATCTTCCTTATCTATTCATCCCTTGAAGGTATCTTGGTTCTTTCCACAGTTTGGCGACCTTGGGAATTGCTGCTATAAACTTTGGGTTACAGATGACCCTTCTTTTCACTGCAGAGTCATAGGGAAGCTCCATTTTTTATTTCTTGAGAAATCTCAATACCGTTCTCCAAAGAGGCTGTACCAATTTGCATTCCTATCAACAGTGTAAGAGGGTTCCCCTTTCTCCACATCCCCTCCAACACACGTTTCCTATCTTGCTAATTTTGGTCATTCAACTGGTGTAAGGTGATATCTCAATGTGCTTTTCATTTGAATCTCCCTGATGACTGGTGATGATGAACATTTTTTCATGTGTCTGACAGCTCTCTGTATGTCTCCATTGGAGAAATGTCTGTTCATATCATTTGCCCATTTTTTGATATGATTGTCTGTTTTGTGCGAGTTGAGGTTGAGGAGTTCTTCATAGATCGTGGATATCAAACTTTTGTCTGTACTGTCAATTCCAAATATCTTCTCCCACTCCGTGGGTTGCCTCTTTGTTTTCTTGTCTGTGCAGAAGCTTTTGATTTTGACCCCTTTCCCTCTAACTACCCATGTCCTCCATGCTTTAGTTATGCTCCACAAATAAGTGAAACCATATGATAATTGACTCTCTCTGCTTGACTTATTTCACTCAGCATAATCTCTTCCAGTCAAATCCATGTTGATACAAAAGTTGGGTATTCGTCCCTCTGATGGAGTCCTAATACTCCATAGTGTATATGGACCACATCTTCCTTATCCATTTGTCTGTTGAAGGGCATCTTGGTTCTTTCCACAGTTTGTCGACCGCTATTGCTGCTATAAACATTGGGGTACAGATGGCCCTTCTTTTCACTACATCTGTATCTTTGGGGTAAATACCCAGGAGTGCAATGGCAGAGTCATAGGGAAGTTCCATTTTTAATTTCTTGAGGAAACTCCACACTGTTCTCCAAAGAGGCTGCACCAACTTGCATTCCCACCAACAGTGGAAGAGGGTTCCCCTTTCTCCAAATACCCTCCAACACATATTATTTCCTGTCTTGCTAATTTTGGCCATTCTAACTGGTGTAAGTTGATATCTCAATGTATATCTTGAAAGAAGTTGCTGTGGTTCATATAGGGAGATTACTGCCTATATTCTCCTCTAGGATGCTGATGGATTCCTGTCTCACGTTGAGGACTTTTATCCATTTTGAGTTTATCTTTGTGTATGGTGTAAGAGAATGGTGGAGTTTCATTCTCCTACATATAGCTTTCTAGTGTTCCATCACCATTTATTGAAGAGACTGTATTTTTACCACTGTATATTTTTTCCTGTTTTGTCGAAGATTATTTGCCCATAGAGTTGAGGGTCCATATTTGGGCTATCTATTCTATTCCACTGGTCTATGTGTCTATTTTTTATGTCAGGACCATTCTGTCTTGGTGATCACAGCTTTGTAGTAAAGCTTGAAATCAAGTAATGTGATGCCCCCAGTTTAATTTTTGTTTTTCAACATTTCCTTAGTGATTCAGGGTCTCTTCTGATTCCATTCAAAATTTAGGATTATTTGTTGCATCTCTTTGAAGAATACCAGCGGAATTTTGATTGAAATAGCATTAAAAGAATACATTGCTCTAGGCAGTATAGACAATTTCACACTGTTTATTCTTTTGATGCAAGAGCATGGAATGGTCTTCCATATTTTTGTGTCTTCTTCAATTATTTTCATGAGAGTTCTGTAGTTCCTCGAGTACAATTCCTTTACCTCTTTGGTTAGGTTTATTCCCAGGTACCTTATGGTTCTTAGTGCGATACTAAATTGAATTGATACTCTAATTTATTTTTCTGTATTTTCATTGTTAGTGTACAAGAAAACCACTGATTTATTCACATTGACTTTGTATCCTGCCAAGTTGATGAATTGCTGTATGAGTTCTAGTGGTTTGGGGGTGGAGTCTCTTGGGTTTTCTATATAAAGAATCATGTTATCTGCAAAGAGAAAGAGTGAATTCTTCATTTCCAATTTGGATACCTTTTATTTCTCTTTGTAGTCTGACTGCTGTTGCTAGGACTTTTAATACTATGGTGAACAAACAGCTTAGAAACCATGAAAAAGAATGAGGGAAATAAATGATGCCATGAAACGTTCCAACGTCAGAATTATCGAAATCCCTGAAGGGAAGGATAAAGAAAGAAGTCTCAAAGATCTAGTGAAACAAGTTCTTCATGAAAAATTTCCCAATCTCACATATTGAACCAGCAATCATGTACTAGACGCCTAACGGTCTCCTCCCAAGATTATAGATAACAAAAACAACCCATCAAGAAAACTGATAGTCAAATTGAGGAATCATAATTGAAGGTATAATCTTTTGAAAGCCACTAGTACATAGAGGTTCCTTACTTACAGAGGAAAGCCCATCAGAATCACGTCAGACCTCTCCACAGAGACGTCTCAAGCAAGAAAGGCCTGGAAAGATATATTCAGGGCACTAAATGAGAAGAACATGCAGCCAGGAATACTTTATCCAGCAAGACTGAGTTTCAAAATGGATGGAGAAATAAAGAGTTTCCAAGACCGGCAAGGCTTAAAAGACAATGCAACTACCAAGCTGACACTGAATGAATATTAATGGGGGTTCTATAAAAGAGGAAAAAATCCTAAGAATAGCATTGAACAGAAATATAGAGACAATTTACAGAAAGATAGACTTCAAAGGTCACACAATGTCAATAAAAACATATCTATCAATAATCACTCTCAATGTGAAAGGCCTAAATGTGCCCCCCAAAAATGGCACAGGGTTGCAGGTTGGATAAAAGGACAGGATCCGTCCATACGTTGTCTACGAGACACTTTTGAACCTAAAGATACACCCAGACTGAAAGTGAAAAGACGGAGAAACATCTTTCATGCCAATGTACTCAATAGAACGCTGGCGTAGCAATTCTCATATCCGAGAAATTAGATTTTAAACTAACGACTATAGTCAGAGATACAGAAGGACATTACATAATTCTTAAAGGGACTATCAACCAAGATGATCTAACAACTGTAAATAGCTCTGCCCCCAATATGGGTGCAGCCAATTACATAAGAAAACTGTTAATCAAGATAAAATGTCATATTAATATGAATGCATTAATAGTAGGAGATCTTAACACACCTCTTTTATAAATAGACAGATCATCCAAGAAGAAAATCCATAAAGAAACAATAGCATTTACTGACACATTGGACCAGATGGACCTCATAAATATATACAGAACATTCCTCCCTAAAACAACAGAACACTCATTCTCTCAAGTGCACATGGATCTCACTCACTATCCAACAAGACGATCTAACAATTGTAAATATCTATGCCCCCTATATAGGAGCAGCCAATTACATTAGAAACTGTTAGTCAAGATAAAGAGTCATATTGACATGAATACATTATAGTAGGAGATCGTAACCTGCCTAACATCATCCAAGCAGAAAATCCATAAAGAAAGCATTAAATGACACATTGGACCACATGGACCTCATAGATATATACAGAATATTCCACCCTAAAACCACAGAATACTCATTTTCTCAAGTGCACATAGAACATTAACAAGAATAGACCACATACTGGCTCACAAATCAGGACTCAACCTATACCAAAAAAATGAGAATATTCCCTGCATATTCTCAGATCACAATGCTTAGAAACTGGAGATCAATCACATGAAAACGTTTCTAAGGAACTCAAACACCTGGAAGCTAAAGAGCTCCTTGGTTAAGAATGCTTGGATCACCACACACAAAAATAGACTCCCAATGGATGAAAGACCTCAATGTGAGAAAGGATTTCATCAAAATCCTTGAGGAGAACAGAGGCAGCATGCTCTTTGACCTCAACCACAGCAACATCTTTCTAAGAATATCACCAAAGTCAACAGAAGCAAGGAAACAAATGAACTATTGTGATTGCATCAAGATCAAAAGGAAACAGTGAGCAAGACCAAAAGACAACTGACAAACTGGGAGAAGATATTGCAAATGACATAGCCAATAAAAAGCTGGTATCCAATATGTATAAAGAGCTTGGAAAACTCAACACACAAATAACAATGTAATTCTCTGCAACCATCAAAAGAAAAGAAATCTTGCCATTTGCAATGACGTGAATGGAACTAGAGGGTATTATGCTTCACAAAATAAGCCAATCGGAAAAAGATAACTATCATATGATCTCCTTGATATGAGGAATTGGAGATGCAATGTGGGGAGTTTGGGGAGTACAAAAAGAACAAATGAAAGAACATGGGATTGGGAGGGAGACAAAAAATAAAGGACTCAATCTCAAAAACTAGACTGAGGGTTGCTGGGGTGAAGGGGGACAGGAGAGGGTGGTGAGGATATGGACTTCGGAGAGGGTATATGCTATGATTAGTCCTGTGAATTGTGTAAACTTGGCGATTCACACTGGGGATAAAAATAAGTTATATATTGATAAAAATAATGAATTAATTACTTTAAAAATTTTTAAAAAGACGAAATGTTGAATCAACCAGGAGATCAAAGAAGAACTCAAACAATTCAGGGAAAACAATGAGAATGAAGACATTTTGGTCCAAAACCTATGGGATACAGCAAAGATGGTCATAATGGAGAAATACATATCCATCCAAGCTTCCCTCAAAAAATATGTAAAAATCCAGAATACACCAGCTGTCTCTACACCTTAATGAACTGGAGAACCAACAACAAATCAAACCAACTCCATACATAAAAAGGAAAATAATCGAGATTAGAGCTGAGATCAATGAGGTAGAAACCAGAGATACAGTAGAACGTATCGATGAAACTAAAGTTGTTTTTTGAAAGAATCAATAAGATCGACAAACAATTGGCCACACTAATCTTAAGGAAAGAAATAAAGCCAAAATTAATAAAATTATGAATAAAAAGGGAGAGATAGCAACTAACACCAAGGAAACAATTATCAGAAGTTATTATCAATAGTTATATGCCAATAAGCTAAGCAATCTAGATGAAATAGATGCATTCCTGGAAAATTTTAAATGCCCAAAATTGAACCAGGAAGAAATTAACAACCTGAATAGAACGATATCTATTAACTAGATTTAAGCAGTGATCAAAAACCTCCCAAAAAACAAGAGCCTAGTACCTGAGGGATTCCCTGGGAAATTCTACCAAACTTTCAAAGAAGAAATAACACCTATTCTAAAGCTGTTTCAAAAATTGAACCAGAAGAAAAACTTCCAGACTCTTTCTATGAATCCAGCATTACCCTGATCCTTTAACCAGGCAAGGACCCTATCAGAAAAGAGAATTTTAGACCAATATCACTGATGAATATGGATGCTAAGATTCTCAGCAAGATCCTAGAACAGGATCCAACAGCAAATTTAAAAAAAAAAATCCACCATTACCAGGTGGGATTCATCCGTGGGCTACAAGGATGATTCAACATTTGCAAATCAATCAATGTGATAGAAAAAATCAATATGAGAAGAGAGAAGAACCACATGGTCCTCTCAATTGATGCAGAAAAAGCATTGGACAAAATCTAGCATCCGTTCCTGATCAAAACTCTTCAAAGTATAAGGATAGAAGGACCATTCATGAACTTCATCAAATCTATGAAAGACTCACAGCAAATATCATTGTCAATGGTAAAAAGCTTGCAGCCTTCCTGTTGAGATCAGAAACTTAAGTAAACCCACTCTCACCAATCTAGTTCCACAAAATATTAGAAGTCCTAGCAATAGCAATCAGACAACAGAGAGAAATAAAAGGTATCCAAATTGGCAATGAAGAAATTAAGCTCCTCTCTTTGCACAGGACATGATTCTTTATATGGGAAATCCAAAAGACTCCACCCCGCAAACTAATAGAACTCATATAGCAATTCAGTAATGTGTCAGGATACAAAGTCAATGTATAGAAACAGAGGCTTTCTTTTACACTAACAATGAAAATACCGAAAGGGAATTAGGAGAATCAATTCCATTTACTATAGGACCAAGAAGCTTAAGATACCTGGGAATAAACCTAAACAAAGAGGTAAAACCACACCTACAAAATGTTAGAATTGACGGGAGACTTTCGTCCTGAATGCTGAATGAATTATTGTTAGGTAAGAAGTTCATTTTCTCATTTCGGTTGACTTCTGTCTTGAATTCTCTGTGCCTTTCCCTTTTATGGTATTTTCTTTGGGGATGCTTCATTAGTGCGATCTCTCACTTCCTCCCCCTCTTTCGCGTGTCTTCTCTGTGTGTGTGTTCATGTGTGTGTGCATGTGCATGTCTTAATGTGTGCGTGGTCTGTGTGTTTTTCACAAAAAAGTTATAATTAAATTTCAAGAGGTAGGAATTGGGTCTCTTAAGGTTAGCAATTCAATTTGACATGCCTTGAAAATACATTCCATCCGTTTCAAGAACATCTTCTGCAAGGAATGTCATCATTTGTACTCTTCCATAAACACGTATTCTCACAAAACTGCCTTCAAACAAACACCACATTTTGTGTGCCTCATTAGAATCGTATTGTTTGTCCCTATACCCCTTATTTTTCATATGTTTCTTGACTGTCTTGAGGGAGTGAAATCGTCTGTTTGTTTTCTTTCTGAGAATGATAGATATGAAAGAGCCCAAAGCTCTCTGCAAGCCTGTCACATGAAACATGTGGAAGAATCCATTCTTGCTTATGTCTCAGTAAGAATTTGCGGTGACATGGAGGACAGTGAGATGGTAGTTGTGTCTAATAACCTCGTGCTTGTCTTCAGCCATGAAGGCAAAAGGAAGATGACAACAATAACGGAAGCAGGGTGGAAATTGACCTGAACCCTACACAGTAAACTCCACAGAGTAAGAGATCGGAGGTCGCAGAAACTATGGGAGAAGTTTGGAGACATGGCTCATGGGAGATTTGGGTGGTTCGTGCATCAGAGGGCAGTGACCCATGCAAAGGACAAAGGAACCCACAAGGAACCCACAAGGAACCTGTTTCCCAGTGCAATTGGCTGTGACGAACGGAGGGTCTGAGTTCTTGACAACAAAATTGTTGAGGGCTGGAGTTTTCACATCAGCAGGCTTGGCAGAAATTGACTCGAAAGAACACCGTGTTTTTCTTGGAGGGGACACCAGCAGACAGCCTGGAGACCATGATCAGAAACAATACCAGGAGATGAAGTTGGAGGAGAGTGGGACCTGGCAGTGCATCCGTGAGAGGCAGTGTTTGTGGAAATGATTCAATGGGTGCATAAGAAATGTTTGGCTCTCAAACCAGTAGCAACAGGACCGAGCTACTGGCCAAGACAGGATGGTGAGACATTTGCTGCCTACCCTGCCAACACGAAAACCCAACCGTGGAACACTTGGAGGACTGCCTTCCTCAGTCCAAGATGCTTAGTCCAAGGAGAACACATTCTCCCATAGGGGACAAGAAGAATGCCTTGACCACATGCTCTCTTCTGAACACAGCATTCTGCAGGCCTGCATTCTATTGGGTTGTGGAATGTCTCCTTTCACACACACACCAGATCCTACTAAGCAAAACCTCAGCATATTCAGCCCGGGCCCCAAACACACTAACGCCAGACAAGGAGGGCCCTTGCAGTTAAATGGTCTCAAGGACAGGGACAGCAACAACACAACAACAGATGGCATGCATCACACACACACACACACACACACACACACACACACACACACCCATCATCCTTTAAGGGCCAGCACTTGGTCACTCCCGGATTTCCTCTTCTTAAAGACATTAACCTCAGTATGGAAAAAGAATGAGCTTTCAGAATACGGAGAGGAAGACAGAGACTTATATCCAAGGCAAAGATGGAAGAATCAACTGATGCTAAGGTAAAAGAACAAGAAATGAACACGGCTAGGCAATCAGAGAGAAACTTCTACATAGAACACGCCCGATGGGGTATAGAAAGGAGCGGCCTGGATACTTTCTGTACATCAGAAAACATAGAAGATATCAGAGAGTCTCGAACCACAGAGATAAACTGATAAAGATAAACGAACATAAATAGCTCCTGAAGAGAAGATTGGTAGGAGACTGGATGCAGTGTGGGAACATGGCAGAGGTAGAGGATCCAATGAGTGACCTGGAAGAACTAGTCTAGAAAAAAGGAAGCAAATTCCAAAAGAGAAGGAAGAATGACGGGACATGACAATGAGCTTAGGGAATCATCATTTCCAGGAATTGAAAGAGGTGCCTCTTGTAGGAGAAGTAAGAGTGAGTGAAAGAAAGAGAGCTGAACATGAGGGCTGAAAATGACCCTCATCTGGTAGCACAAACAGACGTCCACAATCAGAGGCAAGGAGATACTACCATCACCTTCCAAAGAAGCAGAGCACCAAAAGACATAATGTCCTTCCCCCTGGAAAATCTAGGCATGTAGGAATTCTCTTTAGGCAAATAGGCATCGGAGAATAGTTTGTCCATAGCCCAGTCACTGACTTCAAGAGGAAAAGCTATACCAGCTCTCGAAGCAGGCCGGATAGCTCAAGCAACACCCGGCCAAGCCAAAATCCTTATCCCCTGCATTTCTGAACAATGACAGAGCAGCGGTTCTTGTCTAGAACCAGGAGGTATTCAGAAGTCAAAGGTTGGGTCCCTTGTTGTGTCCATCAGTTCAGATGCGGCCTTCAGATCAACTCATGATTCCAGCGTCTTGGCAATGAGTGTGGTCTCAGGTTCTCTGCTCAGGGGCAAGTAAGCTTCTCCCTCTCCAGCTCCAACCCCTGATTGCGATCTCTCTGTCTATCTGTCCAATACGTGCATGTGTATAATTTGACAAGATAACAAAAACAAAACCAGGGTACATTAATTGATTGGTGCCAGAGGATGTTTTCTTGAATTTGGGCCTACGTTCCTGTGGAGGGTAGCCAGGTACAGAGAACCTCTCACCATCTTAAAATGCCCGACCTTCGCTTCGAGCTCCCTCATTTATTCTACTGCTCTTTGTCTCCCTGGATCTCCTCACCAACCTGAAGCATCTGCTGTCTGTCGTCCTGTACTGACCCCTTGATAACAATTGTGCATCTTCTCTGGGCTCCATTAGAACATGCTCATCTTCTGCAAGAGGCACTGTTTGCTTATCTCATGAAACAATTTGGGGATGATCATGAGAGGGTGAATGCAGGCTTGTGCTGCCACAGTTCCATGCAGTTCCTCAGAGGGTAGCTGCTCCAACCTGAGGGAGTGCTCAAGGTTCTTCCACATTAGAATCCTCTTCAATGTGTCCTTTTGAACATAAAAGTTGTCTTCCTGAAACGGTTAGGAAGTCTTTCAGATGGCTTCACTTGGGTTTTAGGTCTCTTCAAACATGCTCTCCATTTGCTCCTGTGGACTCCAAGTACATGAGTCCATCCTGGACCTAAGGATAAGGGTCTGCCTTGATGCATGGTCATTTTTGAAGATTGGGAGGCCTTGTTGGCACCGTTTGTGGAGACGCTCAAGGTACTCGTGTCCTCGCTGTGGAAGACTCCAGACATGCTTTGGCACGGTTGCGGGGGTTCATTTGGAGCTCTCCTTGGGTGGCCATTTTCCTGTTCAGAAGCACCGTGATAGGGTGGGAGGGCCTGACCCTTTTGCTGGGCTCAGATTTCCTCCCCTGAGTCTTTGCTTGAGGCCACATTGTTTCTAGGCCTGTCATGGTTAAGATGGAATGGTGGATGATTGCCTTTCTCTGGAGTCCAGAGGACTGGAGCTGACAGTCATGACCAAACACTACGAACTTGGCCATGGAGAAGGTGACACCAACTCGCATTGCAAACTGCCTTGATTTGAGACCCAAGCAGCTCCAGCAGTTTAGAACGGCTTGGTGTCCTCTTGTCCCACCCATGACTACTCCAGCCAAGTGTAGTGATCAGGCGTGGGTTGATGAGGAGTGGTTGCTATGACCTCAAAGCTTTGTGACATCACAGATGCTGGCTTCACTGTAGCAGCTGTCCCTCTCCAATGACCTTGGCGTCCTATGGCTTTAGGTAGGAAGCCCCGGGAAGGACAGAAGAAGAGCCCTCTGAGTCTGATGAAATACTCAGGTTGTCTTGGGGGTTAATGTCCCACTTCCCCTTTCTAGACTAAGAAGAAAGAAAATGACGTTCAGTATACCTTTCTTTAAGCCAACATTTCCCCAGATACGGAAAGGTGTCCTATTTCCACTAAAATCTCTAGAGAGCTCAAGACACAGGAGACCTCGTGTGTATCAACAGCTCTCCGTGGGTTTTGTCATCCTGTGGGTGAGAGCGTCCTTTGTCAGCGTCTTTTGCCTATGGGTCAGTGATGAGTAAGGTTGGAAGGTCCCTTTTCGAGGAAAAGGGTGAGGGCTTCGATATCCGGTGCTGTCTGTGGCCTCATCTCCTAGTGTTCTGAAATGCATGGCCAGGGATTAGGGCTCTGTCTCCCTGGTTTTCCCTTAATTACCTTTGCAAAGTCTTCGAGGAGACTGACCTTTGGCATCACAGCTAACTCTTAAGGGAGAGGCCTGGACTGCACCCGTTGTCATCATTAATTAACTATACTTGTTGTGGTACCGGGTATAGACACGCAGACCAAGTCTCTTTAGTCAGAATGAAAGGGACAGCCTATGCTGACGACTTGCAAGTCACATTCGAGCAGACCTTTGGAATGAGCCACAATGCCCTTACAAGGACTAGTGGATAAGGAAGGTTCAGTCCATTTTGGCAACACAGTATTTCTCAGCCGTTGAAGAAAATGAACCCCTGGACCTTGCCTTGACATGAATGTCCCATACCCTGCTGATGGGAAATGGAAAAGGCAAGCAGACAAAGGGAAATGTCATATGGCTTCCCAAAATATGTGCTTCGGGAGGAATACCTTGGCCCTTAGTAAAGGAAGGGAAAACTGAAGGGCAAGAAGTCAGAGAATGAGAACCACCAGGAGTGACTCAGGACTCTGAGAACCAAGCTGAGTGTTACAGAAAAGAGAACTGTTAAAGGGGTGTTCAGGAGTTGTGGCATATATTAGGAGGAGCACTGGGACATACATGCAACTAAAGCATCCGTGAATACTCTGTCAAAAACGGATGATGGATGATAGGCAGGCTTTCTCAACAAAACAGCAACAACAACAACAACAAAAATTCAGAGGAAAATAATCTGGCCCTTTCAAAACCAAAGGAAGTCACAGGGAGAAAAGGAAAGCATTATATTGTTTATTATCTTTCCTTATTGAAATGACATGGGATTGCTTTACCAAAATGTCCTTCTCTGAATTGTGTCTTTATTCTTGTGACTTATAGTCTACCCGCCTCTTCCATCTCTGGAATCGATGAGAGAACATGGCAATGCCTTCGCTCAATACCTAGAAGAGTGGCCCAGGAAAATGACTTGGACCTGGCCTTCTGTGTGTTGGCAGGTGTTGGATTACTGATTCAAACGCTTCAGTCACTACTAGAGAGCTGAGATTTTGTAAGTTTCCTGACCTAATCTTGGGAGTTGCTATGTGTCTGATAATTTATCCTCTTCTCTCCGGTCTTGGATTTGCTAGCATAAATGTGTGGATGTGTCTCTTAGGATATTCTTTTTTCCTTTCTACCAGTTCTCAATTTGTTTTATACTTTCAGCTGTGTTCTTGTCTCCCTTTTTATCCCAGTAATGGCTTCTGCAGTTTCTTCATGATTAATACACTGAATTGTGAGATCTCCTGATTTTTTTTCCTATTGGTTTGTTTGTATTTTCTTTATTTCGATAACTATATGCATTATTTCATTTTTTCTGTTAACTTTGGAATTTGGTTCTTCTTCTTCTTGTTCCTTCAACATCGAGGTGGGTTGCTTTACTTTTTTTTTTTTTTTTTTGGTGTTTTAAATTTTGGAAATGCATGCATTATCCCTATATGGTTTCCCCATGAAATGTTTTGGCATCACCCCATAAGTTTCTTGACATTCCTTTGTTCATAGCTCTTTCTGTTTTTCCTTTGGATTTTCTTTCTTACATTCATTGCTATTTTGTGACGTGTTGTGTTTTCCAACTTTTAGTGTCTGGCTGTATTTCCAATTTGAAAGTGATATCTTCCCGTTTTCATACCTTCATGATCATAAGTGCACCAGATAGGTTTTGACTTCTCTTCCATTAATTACCACTGGATTTGGACTCCAGATCATGACCTGTGATATACAAAGTTTGGTCTGCCTTTGAGAAGAACATATCTTATTGTCCTCAGATACGCAATCTTACTCATGGATCCCCAAAGCTCAGGAGGTCTAGAGAGCCAATGTGGACGTCCGTTATTCCTTAACACCTTTCCATCCCGATGATCTGTGCTGTGCTTAACGTGGATATCATAGTCCCCAACAATATTGGATTAAAGTCCCCATCTCCCTTCCTCTCTGTTCATATGCTTCCAACGTTTAGATAAACCAATGTTTTTGGTGTATATGTTGGCAATTCTTCCAGGTTTCTGGTGTTTGGATGCTCCATCAAGACAAAACACCTTCTGCTAATCTTTTGTCACTCGGAGGCATAAAATCGCTCCATTTCACGTAGGCACAATCACTTTGGCTTTCTTCCCCTTGGCAATAGTGTAACCTACGTTTTCCCAATATCTTCGCTTTCAAGCCATATGTATGTTTATATAGGAAGGAAATTTCCTATTGTCAACAGAAGGTCGAGCTTTTTAATATTTTTGTTTTCTTATGGATCTTTTTTGCCTTTTTTTTTTTTTTGGTGATTTCAAGCACACTTATGAAGTGCTTGTATTGTCGGGAGACTTTAATCCTGAATACTGAATTACCTATTGATAGGTAAGTAGTTCACATTCTCATTTCAGTTGGCTTCTGACTTGGATTCTCTTTGCATTTCCCCTTTATGGTATTTTCTTTGGGGTTGCTTCCTTAGTGTGATTCTGACTTCTTCTCCCTCTTTAGCGTGTCTTATCTGTGAGTGTGTTCAGGTGTGTGTGCATGTGCCAGTGTTCATGTGTGTGTGGTCTGTGTGTGTTTCACATAACACTTATAATTAAATTTCAAGTGATAAGAATTCGGTCTCTTAAGGATAGCAACTGAATTTGAAATGCCTTGAAAAATCACATTCCATTCATTTCGGAACATCTTCTGCAAGGGACGTGATCTATTTTCCTCTTCGAAAAACACGTATTCTCACAAAACTGCCTTCAAACAAACACCAAATTTTTGAGCCTCATAAGAATAGATTTTTTGTCCCTATATCCCTTGCTTTTTCATATATTTCTTGACTGTCTTGAGGCAGTGAAATCTTCTGGTTTTTGTCCTTCTGAGACAAACAGTCTGTTTGTTTTCTTTTTGAGAATGATAGATGTGTTGAAGCCCAATGGTCTCCGCAACCCTGCCACATGAGACAAGTGGAAGAATTCATTCTGGCTTATGTCTTAGTAAGAATTTGCAGTGACATGGAGGACAGTGAGATGGTAGTAGTGTCTAATAACCTCGTGTTTGTCTTCAGCCATGAAAGCAACAGAAAGAAGACAGCATAAACTGCAACAGGGTGGATATTGACCTGAAGCCTACAAAGTAATCTCCACAGCGAAGAGAATGGAAGTCGCAGAGACTAAGGGAGAAGGTTGGAGACATGGCTCAGTGGAGATTTGTGTGGTTCATGCATCAGAGGGCAGAGATACCATTCAAAGGACAAAGGCACAGGAAAGCAGGGCTCACTGGGAACCCACAAGGAACCTGTATCCCAGTGCCATTGGCTGTTATGAGCATAGGATCTGAAGGGCACAAGTTCTTGAAACACAAGTCGTGAGGGCTAGATTTTTCAAATCAGCAGACTTGGCAGACATTGGCTCGAAAGAACACCACGTTTTTCCTGCATAGGACACCAACAAGCAACCAGGTGCAGACAGCCTGGAGACAATGATCAGAGACAATACCAGGAGAAGCAGTGGGAAGATGGTGGTACCTGGCAGTGCATCCATGAGAGGCAGTGTTCGTGGAAATGACTCAATGGGGGCATAAGAAATTTAGGGCTCTCTCACCAGCAGCATCAAGACAGAGCTATTGGCCAAGAAGGACAGTGAGGACATTTGCTGCCAAGCCTGCCAACACGAAATCCCAACCATGGAACACTTGGAGGACTGCCTTCCTCAGTCCAAGATGCTTAGTCCATGGAGAACAGACTCTCCCATTGGGCACGAGAAGAAAGCCTTGACCACATGCTCTCTTCTGAACACAGCATTGTGCAGGCCTGCATTCTTTAGAGTTGGTGGAATGTCTCCTTTCACAGGCACACCAGAGCCCACCTAGGTAAACCTCAGCATATTCAGCCCAGACCAAAAACACATCAAACGTCAGGAAAGGAGGGCCCTAGCAGTTGACTGATCTCAAGGAAGGGTCAGACGTACACAACAGATGGCATGCATGCCATACACATACACAAACACACACACACACACACCAAAATCCCTTAAGGGTCAGCCCTTGGTCACTCCGGGATCTCATCTTTATAAAGAAATTAACCTCAGGATAGAAGACAGAATGAGATATTCAAATACAGAGAGGTATACAGAGACCTAGTTCCAAGGCAAAGATGGAAGAATCAATTGATGCCAAGGTAAAAGAACAAGAAATTATCCAGGCTAGGCAATCGGGGTGAAATCTCTACATATAAAAAGCCTAAGGGGATTGAAAGCAGCGGCCTGGATACTCCCTGTACATCAGAAAACATAGAAGATATCAGAGAGTCTCGAACCACAGAGATAAAACTAAAAATATAAAAGAACATAAAGAGCTACTGAAGAGAAGATTGGTAGGAGACTGGATGCAATGCCCGGGAACATGGCCGAGGTAGAGGATCCAATTAGTGACATGGAAGAACAAGCCTAGAAAATAAGGAAGCAAATTCTTGAGAGTAGGCAAAATGATGGAACATGAGAATGAGTTTAGGGGATCATCAACTCCAAAGAATTGAAAGAGGTGCCTCTTGTAGGAGAAGTAAGAGTGAGAGAAAGAAAAGAGGGCTGAACATGGATTTGAGAAATCGGGGCTGAAAATGACAATCATCTGGGAGCAGGAACAGAAGTCCAGAATCAGAGGCACAGGTGATTCTCATCAACTTATACAGAAGCAGAGCGCCAAAAGACATTGTGTAATTCCCCCTGGAAAATCTAGGCATGGAGGAATTCTCTTTAGGCAAATAGGCATTGGAGAATAGTTTGTCCATAGCCCAGTCTTGACTTCAAGAGGAAAAGCTATACCAGCTCTCAAAGCAAGCCGGATAGCTCAAGCAACACCAGCCCAAGACAAAACCTTATCCCCTGTACTTATGAACAATGACAGAGCAGCGGTTCTTGTCTAGAAACAGGAGGTATTCGGAAGTCAATGGTTGGGTCCCGGGTTGTATACATCAGTTCAGAGGTGGCCTTCAGATCAACTCATGATTCCAGGGTCTTGGCATTGACTCTGTTCTTAGGTTCTCTGCTCAGGGGCAAGTAAGCTTCTCCCTCTCCAGCTCCACCCCCTCACTGTGATCTCCCTGCCTCTCTGTCCAATACGTGCATGTGCATATATTGATAAGAAAACAAAAACAAAACCAGGCACAATAATTGACTGGGGCCAGAGGATGTTTAATTGAATTTGGACCTAGGTTCCTATGGAGGGTAGCCAGGTACCGAGAACCTCCCACCATCCTAAAATGGTCGACCTTCTCTCAGAGCTCCCATGTTCAATCTCCTGTTCTTTGTCTTCCTGGATCTCCTCACCAACCTGCAGCATCTGCTGTCTGTTGCGCTGTACTGACCCCTTGTTGACACATTGTACATCCTCTCCTGGCTATATTACAACATGCCCATCTTCTGCAAGAGGCACTGTTTGTTTATATCATAAAACCATTTGGGGGATGGTCATGAGATGGTGAAGGCAGGCTTGTGCTGCCACATCTCCATGCAGTTCCACAGAGGGTAGCTGCTCCACCCTGAGGGAGTGCTCAAGGTTCTTCCACATTCAAATCCTCTTCAATGAGTCCTTTTGGTCATATAAGTTGTCTTCCTGAAACGGGTGCGGATGTCTTTCAGATGGCTTCATTTGGGATATGGATCTCTTCCAACATGTTCTCCTTTTGCTCCTGTGGACTCCACATACATGAGTCCATTCTGGATCTTAGGGTGTAGAGTCTGCCTTGGATGCATGGTCATTTTGGAAGTTTGGGAGGTCTGTTGGCACCGTTTCTGGAGACGCTCGAGGTAATCGAGTACTCCCTGTTGAATTCCAGACATGTCTCTGAGAAGGTTGCGGGAGTTCACTTTGAGCTTTCCTTGGGTGGCCCTCTTCCTGTTCAGAAGCTCCATGATTCGGTGGAAGGGCCTACCTTTACAAAGGCCAGGATTTCCTACACTGAGTCTTTGCTTACAGTCTGATTGATTCTTGGCCTATCCTGGTTAAGATGGAATGAGGGATTCTTGCCTTTCTCCAGAGTCCAGAGGGCTGGTGCTGAGAGTCACGACCAAACACTGCGAATTCGTCCATGGAGAAAGTGAAACCGACTCACTTCGTAAACTACCTGGGTGAGAGACCCAGGCGGCTCCAGCGGTTTGGGACGGCTTGGGGTCCTCTTGGCCCACCCAAGACTACTCTAGTCAAGGGTTGTGATGCGGTGTGGTTTAAAGAGGAGTGGCTGAAATGACATCAAAGCTTTGTGACATCACAGATGCTTGCTTCACTGAAGCTGCTGTCCCTCTCCCATGACCTTGGTGTCCTATGGCTTTAGGAAGCCCCGGGAAGGACAGAACAAGATCCCTCTGAGCTTGAGCAAGAACCCAGGTTGTCTTGTGTGTTAATGTCCATCTTCCACTTTCTAGACAAAGAGGAAAGGATATGACGTTCAGTATAGCTTCCTTAAGCCAACATTTCCCCAGAGATGGCAAGGTGTCCTATTTACACTACAGTTTCTAGGGATCAAGACACATTGAGGCCTCATGGATATCAACAGCTCTTCATGGGGTTTGTCATCCTGTGGGGAGAGCGACCTTTTTCAGCGTCTTTTGCCTATGGGTCAGTGATGACTAAGGGACAGAATCCCCTTTTCAAAGAAAAAGGTGAGGGCATCGATACATGGTGCTGTCTTTGGCCTCATCTTCTAGTATTCTGAAGCATGCAGCTAAGGGATTAGGGCCTGTCTACCTGGCTTTCCCTTAAACCCCTTTGCAAAGTCTTTGAGGTGAGTGACAATCTGCATTAGAACTATCTCTAAGGAAGAGGCCTGGACCGCACCCATGGTTATCATTAGTTAACTGTACTTGTTGTGGTAACGGGTATAGATATGTTTAACAAGTCTCTTTAGTCAGAAGGAAAGGGATGGCCTATATTGATGGCTTGCAAAGGCCACTCGAGCAGACCTTTGGATTGAGACGCAATGCTCCTGCAGGACTAGTGGATAAGGAAGGTTTGGCCCATTTTGGCAGCACAGTATTACTCAGCCGTGGACGAAAATGATCCCCTGGACCTTGCCTTGACATGAATGTCCTATGCTTCGCTGATGTGAAATCGAAAAGGCAAGCAGACAAAGGGAAATATCATATAGCTTCCCACAATATATGCCTCCAGAGGAATATCTTTGCCCTTAGTAAAGGAAGGGAAAACTGAAGGGGAAGATGTCAGAAAAGGAGACCCACCCGTAGTGACTCAGGACCATGAGAACCAAGCTGAGGGTTACAGAAAAGGGACGCATGCAGGGAATGAGGGAACTGCTAATGGGTGTTCAGGAGTTGTGGCATAAATTAGGAGGAGCACTAGGTCGTAATGCAACTAAGGTATCCGTGAATACTCTGTCAAAAACGGATGATAGATGATAGGCAGAATTTCTCTACAGAATAGCAACAACAACTACAACAATTCAGAGGAAAATAAGCTGGCCCTTTCCAAACCAAAAGAAGGCACAAGGAGAAAAGGAAAGAATTATTTTTTATTTATCTTTTCTTATTGAAATGGCATAGGATTTGTTTTCTTAAAATGTCCTTAACTGAATTGGGTCTTTATCCTTGTAAATTGGAGTCTACCCGCCTCTTCCATCTCTGGAATCGATGAGAAGACAGGACAATGCCTTCGCTATATACCTAGAAGAGTGGCCCAGGAAAATGACTTGAACCTGGCCTTCTGTGTGTTGGCAGGTGTTGGATTACTGCTTCAAACGCTTCAGTCAATACTAGAGAGCTGAGATTTTGTAGGTTTCCTTACCTAATCTTGGGAGTTTCTATGTGTCTGGGAACTTAAACTTTTCTCTCTGTTCTTGGATTTGTTAGCATAAATGTGTGGATGTGCCTCTTTGGTTATTCTTTTTTTTTTTCTACCAGTTGTCATGTGGTTTCATACTTTCAGCTGTGTGCTTGTCTCCCTGTTTTATCCCAGTAATGTCTTCTGCGGTTTGTTCATGTTTTCAAAACTGAAGTGTGAGATCTACTGATTTTTTTTCCTATTAGTTGGCTTGTGTTTTCTTTAATTCAATAATCATATGTATGATTTTATTTTTTCTCTTAACTCTGAAATTCGGTTCTTCTTGTTGTTCCTTCAGGCATCCAGTTAGGTTGCTTTTTTTTTTTTTCGGTGTATTTAAGTTTTGGAAATGCACGCATTTAACCCTATATGGTTTCCCCATAAAATGTTTTGGCATCATCCCATGAGTTTCTTGACATTCCATTTCATGGCTCTATCTGCTTTTCCTTTGGATTTACTTTCTTGCATTCATTGCTCGTTCGTGAGTGTGTTGTGTATTCCAACTTTTAGTATCTGGCTGTATTTCCAATTTGAAAGTGATATCCTTCTGTTTTCATACCTTCGTGATCATAAGTGCACAGGATAGCTTTTTACTTCTCTTCCCTGAATTATGACTGGATTTGGACTTGAGCTCATGACCTGGGATAGACAAAGTTAGGTCTGCCCCTGGAAAGAACATATCTTATTGTTCTCTGAGACGCAATCTTACTCATGGATCCCCAAAGTTCAGGTATTCTAGAGAGCCCATGGGGACGTCTGTTATTCCTTACCACCTTTCCATCCAGATGATCTGTCCTGTGCTTAACGTGCATATCATAGTCACGAACAATATTGGATTAAAGACCGCATCTCTCTTCCTGTCTGTTCATAGGCTTCCAACGTTAAATACACCCATGTTCGTGGTGTATATGTTGGCAATTTTTCCAGGTTTCTGATGTTTGGATGCTCCATCAAGACAGAACACCTTCTGCTAATCTTTTGTCTCTCGAACGTATAAAATACCTCTAGCTGCCTTAGGCACAATCATTTTGGCTCTCTTCTCCTTGGCAATAGCATAACCTACGTCTTCCTAATTTCTTCACTTTCAGGCTATGTGTATCTTTATAGCCGAAGGATATCTCCTATGGGCAACAGAGGACGAGTTGTTTAATATTTGTAGTTTTCTTATGGATCTTTTCTGTCTTTTTTTTTTTTTTTTTTTTTTTTTGTAATTTCAACCACTTCTACAAACTGTTTGTATTGTTGGGAGACTTTAATCCTGAATGCTGAATGAATTTTTGATAGGTAAGTAGTTCACTTTGTCATTTCGATTGGCTACTGACTAGGATTCTCTTTGCCTTTCTCCTTTATGGTATTTTCTTTGTGGTTACTTCATTAGTGCGATCTCACTTCCTCCCCATCTTTTGCGTATCTTATCTGTATGTGTGTGTTCGTGTGTGTGTGTGCATGTGCATGTGTTAATGTGTGTGTGGTCTGTGTGTGTTTCACATACATTACTATTAAATTTGAAGATAGGAATACGGTCTCTTATGGATAACAATTCAATATGACATGCCCTGAAAACTCACATTCCATCTGTTTCAGGAACAAACCCTGCAAAGAATATCATCTTTTGTCCTCTCCAATAAACACGTATTCTCACAAAACTGCCTTCAAATAAACACCACATTTTGGGTAACTCATTAGAATCTTATTTTTGTCCCTATACCCCTTGCTTTTTCATATATTTCGTGACTGTCACGAGGGAGTGAAATGGTCTGTTGTCTTTATGAGAATGATAGATGTGAGGAAGCCAAATGCTCTCCACAACACTGCCACATGAGGGAAGTGGGGGAATTCATTCTTGCTTATGTGTCAGTAAGAATTTGCGGTAACTTGAAGGACAGTGAGATGGTAGTAGTGCCTAATAACCTCGAGCTTGTCTTCAACCATGAAGGCAACAGGAAGATGACCACAACAACTGCAATGGAGTGGAAATTGACCTGAAGCCTACAAAGTAAAATACACAGAGAAAGAAAGGTAGTCACAGAGTCTATGAGAGAAGGTGGGAGACATTACTCATGGCACATTTGGGTGGTTTGTGAAGCAGAGGGCAGTGATCCCATGCAGAGGACAAAGGCACAGGAAAGCAGGGCATACTGGGAACCCAGGAGGAACCTGTTTCCTAGTGCCATTGGCTGTGAAGTGCACATGGTCTGAAGGGTACGAGTTCTGGACAACACAAGGCTTGACGGTGGGAGTTTTCAGATCAACAGGCTTGGCAGATATCAACTCGGAAGAACACCATCTTTTTCCTGCATAGGACACCAACAAGCATCCAGGTGCAGACAGCCTGGAGACCATGATCAGAGACAATACCAGGAGACGCAGTGTGAAGATGGTGGGTCCTGTCAGTGCATCCGTGAAATGCAGTGTTCGTGGTGATGTCTCAATGGAGACATAATAAATTTTGGGCTATCGCACCAGCAAAATCAAGACCAAGCTACTGGCCTAGCAGGATGGTGAGGACATTTGCTGCCTAGCTTGCCAACACGAAATCCAATCCGTGGATCACTTGGAGGACTGCCTTCCTCATTCCAAGTTGCTTAGTCCAAGGAGAACAGATTCTCCCATAGGGGACAAGAAGAAAGCCTGACCACGTGCTCTCTTCTGAACACAGCATTCTGCAAGCCTGCATTCAGCTGAGTTGGTGGAATGTCTCCTTTCACAAGCACACCAGAGCCCACCAAGGTAAACCACAGCATATTCAGCCTGGACACCAAACACATCAAATGGCAGGCCAGGAGAGACACTACAGATGACTGGCCTCAAGGACAGAGTCAGCCACAAACACAGTGGATGGCATGCATGCCACACACATGCACACACAAACACACAAACGCACATACACACAACGCACACACTCGACAAACCTTAAAGTCTAGTCCGTGGTCACTCCAGGATCTCTTCTTCCTAAAGAAATTATCCTCAGTTTAGAAAACAGAATGCGTTTTTCGAATACAGATCGGAGATAGAGATCTAGATCCAAACCAAAGATGGAAGAATCAATTGATGCCAAGAAAAAAAGAACAAGAAATGATCACGGCTAGGCAATCAGAGTGAAACCTCTACATAGAACACGCCCGGTGGTGTATTGAAAGCAGCGGCCTGAATACTCTCTGTCCATCTGAAAACATAGAAGATATCAGAGAGTCTCGAACCACAGAGATAAAACTGATAAAGATAAAAGAACATAAAGATCTTCTGAAGAGAAGATTGGTTGGAGGCTGGATGCAAAGTCCGGGAACATGGCATAATTGGAAGATCCAAATAGTGACTGGGAAGAATAAGCCTAGAAAGTAAGGAAGCAAATTCTAAGAGAAAAGGCAGAATGATGGAACATGATACTGAGCTTAGGGGATCATCATCTCAAGGAATTGAAAGAGGTGCTCTTGTAGGAGAAGTAAAAGTGAGAAAAAGAAAGAGGTCTGAACATGGATTTGAGAAATCATGGTCAAAAATGACCCTCATCTGGGAGCAGAAACAGAGGTCCAGAATCAGAGGTACAGAGGACTCTCATCTCCTTTCACAGCAACAGAGCACAAAAAGACATAGTGTCATTCCCCCTGGAAAATCTAGGCATGGAGGAAAATCTTTTGGCAATAGTCATGGGTGAATAGTTTGTCCATAGTCCAGTCACTGACTTCAAGAGGAAAAGCTATACCAGCTCTCGAAGCAAGCCAGGATAGCTCAAGCAACCCAGCCCAAGCCAAAATCCTTATCCCCTGCATTTTTGAACAATGACAGAGCAGCTCTTTTTTCTAGAACCAGGAGGTACTCAGACGTCAATGGTTGAGTCCCGGGTTGTGTCCATCAGACCAGAGGCGGACTTCAGATCAACTCATGATTCCAGGGTCTTGGTATTGAATCTGGTCTCAGGTTCTCTGCTCAGGAGCAAGTAAGCTTCTCCCTCTCCAGTTCCACCCCCTGATAGGGATCTCTCTGCCTCTCTGTCCAATACGAGCATGCGCATAGTTGTACAGGATAACAAAGACAAAACCAGTGAACAATAATTGACTGGGTCGTGAGGATGTTTTATTGAATTTGGACCTAGGTTCCTATGGAGGGCAGCCAGGTACAGAGAACCTCCCACCATCCTAAAATGCCCGACCTTCACTCAGAGCTCCCTTGTTCATACTCCTGTTCTTTGTCTTCCTGGATCTCCTCACCAACTCGCAGCATCCGCTGTCTGTCATGCTGTACTAACCCCTTGTTGACACATTATGCATCCTATCAGGGCTCCAAGGAACATGCCCATCTTCCGCAAGAGGTACTGTGTGCTTATCGCATGAAACCATTTGGGGGATGGTTATGAGAGGGTGAAGGCAGGCTTGTGCTGCCACATCTCCATGCAGTACCACAGAGGGTAGCTTCTCCACCCTGAGGGAGTGCTCAAGGTTCATCCACATTCGAATCCTCTTCAATGCGTCCTTTTCTACATACATTTTGTCCTCCTGTAACGGGCACGGAAGTCTTTCAGATGGCTTCACTTGGGCTACGGGTCTCTTCCAACATGCTCTCCATTGTCTCCTGTGGACTCCAAGTACATGAGTCAATCCTGGACCTAAGGTTCTAGGGTGTAGAGTCTGCCTTGGATGCATGGTCATTTTGGAAGATTGGACGCCTTGTTGGCACTGTATCTGGAGACGCTTGAGGTCTCATTCCTCACTGTGGAAGACTCCAGACATGTCTTTGGCATGGTTGTGGGGGTTCACTTTGAGCTTTCGTTGAGTGGCCCTGATGGATTGAGGGATGCTTTGCCTTTCTCCGGAGTCCAGAGGGCTGGTGCTGACAATCACGAGCAAACTCAAAGAAATGGGCCATGGAGAAGGTGACACCAACTCGCTTCGCCAACTGCCTTGATGAGAGACCCAGGCAGCTGCAGTGGTTTGGGACGGCTTCTGTTCCCCTTGCCCACCCATGACTACTATAGACAAGTGTACTGAACAGGCAAGGGTTGATGAGGAGTGGTTGCTACGACCTCAAAGCTTTGTAACATCACAGATGCTGGATTCACTGAAGCAACTGTCCCTCTCCCATGAACTTGGTGTCCTATGGCTTTAGGTAGGAAGCCCCGGGAAGGACAGAACAACAGCTTTCTGAGCCTGAACAAGAACTCAGGTTGTCTTGTGGGATAATGTCCCACTTCCCCTTTAGAGACAAAGAGGAAAGAAAATGACATTCTGTATACCTTCATTTAGGCCACCATTTCCGCAGAGACATTAAACTGTCCTAGTTCCACTACAATTTCTAGAGATCTCAAGAAATGGTGAGGACTCACAGGTATGAGCAGCTCTCCGTGGGGTTTGTCATCCTGTGGGTGAGAGCATCCTTTTACAGCGTCTTTTGCCTATGGGTCAGTGATGACTAAGGGAAGGAAAGTCCCTTTTCAAGGGAAAAGGTGAGGGCATAGATATATGGTGCCGTCTGTGGCCTCGTCTCCTAGTGCTCTGAAACACGCGGCTAAGGGATTAGACCTCTGTCTACCTGGCTTTCGCTTAAAGCGCTTTGCAGAGTCTGCGAGGAGGGTGACATTCTGATCAGAGCTAACATTTAAGGAAGAGGCCTGGACCGCACCCATTGTCATCATTAGTTAACTGTACTTGTTGTTGTAACGCGTATAGACATGTTGACCAAGTCTCTTTAGTCAGAAGGAAAGGGATGGCCTATACCGATGGCTTGCAAGGCCCATTCGAGCAGACCTTTGGAGTGAGCCACAATGCCCTTGCAAGGATAGTGGATCAGGAAGTTTGAGTCCATTTCGGTACCACAGTATTCCTCAGCCGTTGAAGTGAATGAACCCCTCGACCTTGCGTTGACATGAATGTCCCATGCCTGGCTGATGGGAAATGGAAAAGGCAAGCAGACAAAGGGAAATATAATATGGCTTCCCACAATATGTGCCTCGGGAGGAATACCTTGGCCCTTAGTAAAGGAAGGGAAAACTGAAGGGCAAGAATTCAGAGAAGGAGACCTGCCAGGAGTGACTCAGGACCCTGAGAACCAAGTTGTGGGTTACAGAAAAGAGAACTGCTTAAGGGGTGTTCAGGAGTTGTGGGATATATTAGGAGGAAAACTAGGACATATATGTAACTAGCATCCATGAATACTCTGTCAGAAATAGATGATGGATGATAGGCAGGCTTTCTCAACAGAACAGCAACAACAACAAAAATTCAGAGGAAAACATTCTGGCCCTCTCAAAACCAAAGTAAGTCACAGGGAGAAAAGGAAGGAATTATATTTTTTATTATCTTTCCTTATTGAATTGACATGGGATTGCTTTACTAAAATGTCCTTATCTGAATTGGGTCCTTATCCTTGTGATTTAGAGTCTACGTGCCTTTTCCATCTCTGGAATCTATGAGAGGAAATGACAATGCCTTCACTAAATACCTAGAAGAGTGGCCCAGGAAAATGACTTGGACCTGTCCTTCTGTGTGTGTTTGCAGGTGTTGGATTACTGCTTCAAACGCTTCAGTCAATACTAGAGAGCTGAGTATTTGTAGGTTTCCTGACATAATCTTGGGAGTTTCTATGTTTCTGGGAATTTATCCTTTTCTCTCAGTTCTGGGATTGCTAGCATAAATGTGTGGATGTGCCTCTTAGGTTATTCTTTCTTCCTTGCTACCAGTTGTCATGTGGTTTCATACTTGCAGCTGTCTGCTTGTCTCCCTGTTTTATCCCAGTAATGTCTTCTGCGGTTTTTTCATGTTTTCAAAGCTGAAGTGTGAGATTTCCTGATTTATTTCCTATTGGTTTGTTTGTATTTCCTTAATTTTGATAATCACATGTATGATTTGAATTTTTCTGTTAACTTTGGAGTTCGATTTTCTTCATCTTGTTTCTTTGGTTGTCCAGTTAGGTGGGTTTCTTTCTCGGTGTTTTTAAATTTTGGAAATGCATGCATTTAACCCTATATGGTTTTCCCATAAAATGTTTTGGCATCATCCCTTAAGTTTCTTGACATTCCTTTGTTCATGGCTCTTTCTGCTTTTCCTTTCGATTACCTTTCGTGCATTCATTGCTAGTTCGTGAGTTTGTTGTGTTTTCCAACTTTTAGTGTCTGGCTTTATTTCCAATTTGAAAGTGATATCTTCCTGTTTTCATACCTTCGTGATCATAAGTGCACAGGATAGGTTTTGACTTCTCTTCCATGAATTACGAATGGATTTGGACTCGAGCCCATGACCTGCAATAGACAAAGTTATGTCTGCCGCTGGGAAGAACATATCTTATTGTCCTCAGAGACGCAATCTTACTCATGGATGCCCAAAGTTCAGGTGGTCTCGAGAGCCCATGTGGACGTCTGTTATTCCTTAGCACCTTGCTATTCGGAGGATCTTTCCTGTGCTTCACGCGGATATCATAGTTCCCAACAGTATTGGATTAAAGTCGCCATCTCCCTTATTCTCCGTTCATAGGCTTCCAACGTTTAGATACACCCTTGTTCGTGGTGTATATGTTGGCAATTCTTCTAGGTTTCTGTTGTTTTGATGCTCCATCAAGACAAAACTACTTCCGCTAATCTTTTGTCTCTCAAAGGCATAAAATCACTCTCGTCTACTTAGGCACAAACACTTTGGCTCTCTTCTCCTTGGCAAGAGCATAACATACGTCTTCCCAATTTCTTCACTTGAAAGCTATGAGTATCTTTATAGTCGAAGGAAATCTCCTATGGTCAACAGAAGGTCGAGCTTGTTTAATATTTGTTTTTTTCTTTGGATCTTTTCTAGCTTTTTTGGTTTGTTTTTGAATTTCAACCACTCTTACAAAGTGTTTGTATTGACAGAAGACTTTAGTCCTGAAAACTGAATGAATTATTGATAGGTAGTACCTCACTTTCTCATTTCGGTTGGCTTCTCACTTGGATTCTATTTGCCTTTCCCCTGTATGGTATTTTCTTTGGATTTCCTTCATTAGTACGATTCCTCCCTTCCTACCCACCTTTTGCATGTCTTATCCTTTTGTGTGTTCGTGTGTGTGCATATGCATGTGTTAATGTGTGTGTGGTCTGTCTGTGTTTCACATCACACTTATTATTAAAATGCGAGTGATAGGAATTTGGTCTCTTATGGGTAGCAATTCAATTTGACATGCCTTGAAAACTCACATTCCATCAGTTTCAGGAAAATCTCCTGCAAGGAATGTCATCTCTTGTCCTCTTCGAGAAACACGTGTTCTCACAAACTGCCTTCAAACAAACACCACCATTTTAGTTCTGCATAAGAGTCGTACTGTTTGTCCCAATACCCTTGCTTCTTCATATGTTTCTTGACTGTCATGAGGGAATGAAATTGTCTCTTTGTTGTCTTTCTGAGAATGATAGATGTGATGAAGCCCAATGCTCTCCGCAACACTGCCATATGAGACAAGTAGAAGAATTCATTCTTGCTCTTGTCTCAGTACGAATTTTCGGTGACATGGATGAAAGTGTGATGGTAGTAGTGTCTAATAACTTCATGCTTGTTCAGCCATGAAGGCAACAGGAAGACGACCACAACAACTGCAATGGGGTGGAAATTGACCTGAAGCCTACAAGGTAAACTCCACAGTGAAAGAGAAAGGAAGTCGCAGAGATGATGGAAGAAGGTTGGAGACATTGGCTCAGGGGATATTTGGTTGTTTCGTGGATTAGAGGGCCGTGAGGCCATACAAAGGACAAAGGCACAGGAGGCAGGGCACACTGTGAACCCACAAGGAACATGTTTCCCAGTGCCGTTGCCTATGAAGCTTAGAGGGACTGAAGGGTACAAGTTCTTGACAACACAAGTCTTGAGTGCTGGAGTTTTCAGATTAGCAGGCTTGGCAGACATCGAATCTAAAGAACACGTCTTTTTCCTGCATAGGACACCAACCAGAAACCAGGTGCAGACAGCCTGGAGGCAATGATCAGAGACAATACCAGGATATGCAGTGGGAAGATGGTTAGTCCTGGGAGTGCATCCGTGAAAGGCAATGTTCCTGGAGGTGTCTCATGTGGACATCATAAATTTTGTGCTCTTGCACCAGCACCAACAAGACAGAGCTACTGGCCAAGACAGGTACGTGAGGACATTGTCTGCCTACCCTGTAACACGAAATCCCAACCATGGAAGACTTGGAGGACTGCATTCCTCAGTCCAAGATGCTTAGTCCAAGGAGTACAGACTCTCCCACAGGGGACGAGAAGAAAGCATTGACCACATGTTCTTTCTGAACACAGCATTCTGCAGGCCTGCATTCTGTTGAGATGATGATTCCAGGGTCTTGGCATTGACTCTTGTCTCAGGTTCACTGCTCAGGGGCAAGTAAGCATCTCCCTCTCTAGCCCCACCCCCTGATTGGGATCTTTCCGCCTCTCTGTCCAATGTGCCTGTGCATCGTTGGACAAGATACCAAAGACGAAAGCAGTGCACAATAATTGACTGGGCCTGAAGATATTTTATTGAATTTGGACCAAAGTTCCTATTGAGGGCAGCCAGGTACAGAGAACATCCCACCTCCTAAAATGCCCGACCTTCGCTCGGAGCTCCCTCGTTCATTCTCTTGTTCTTTGTCTTCCTGGATCTCCTCACCAACCTGCAGCATCCACTGTCTGTCGTGCTGTACTGAACCCTTGTTGACACATTGTGCATCCTCTAGGGGCTCCATTGGAACATGCCTATCTTACACAAGAGGCACTGTTTGCTTATCGCATGAAACCATTTGGAGGATGGTCATGAGAGGGTGAAGATAGGCTTGTGCTGCCACATCTCCATGCAGTTCCACAGAGGGTAGCTGCTCCACCCTGAGGGACTGATCCAGGTTCTCCCACATTCGAATCCTCTTCAATTGTCCTATAGACATAAGAGTTGTCTTCCAGAAATGGGCACAAAAGAGGTACACATGGCTTCACTTGGGCTATGGGTGCATTCCAACATACTCTCCGTTGGCTCCTGTGGACTCCAAGTACATGAGTCCATCCTGGACCTAAGAGTCTGCCTTGGATGCATGGTCATTTTGAAGATTGGGAGGCCTTGTTGGCCTCGTTTCTGGAGACGCTCGAGGTACTCGTGTCCTCGCTGTGGAAGACTCCAGACATGTCTTTGGCACGGTTGCGGGGCTTCACTTTGAGTTTTCCTTTTGAGTCCCTTTTCCTGTTCAGGAGCTCCGAGATTGGGTGGGAGGGCCTCATTCTTGCGCATGGCTAGGATTTCCTCCCTTGTGGCTATGCTTCCGGTCTGATTGTTTCTTGGCCTGTCGTGGCTAAGATGGAATGAGGGATGCTTGCCTTTCTCCGGAGTCCATAGGCCTGGTGCTGACATTCACGACGGAAACTACGAATTGGGCCATGGAGAAGGTGACACCGACTCGGTTCTCAAAATGCCTGGTGAGATACCCAGGCGGCTCCCGAAGTTTGGGACGGCTTGGGGTTTTCTTGTAACACCCATGATTACTCCAGCCAGTGTAGTGATTAGGCATGGGTTGATGAGGAGTGGTTGCTATGACCTCAAAGCTTTGTGACATCAAAGATGCTGGCTTCACTGAAGCAGCTGTCCCTCTCCCATGACCTTGGTGTCTTATGGCTTTAGGTAGGAAGCTCCAAGAAAGTCAGAACAAAAGCCCTCTGAACCTGATCAAGAAATCAGGTTGTCCTAAGGGGTTATGTCCCACTTCCCCTTTCTAGAGAGAAAGAGGAAAGAAAATTACATTCAGTATACCTTCCTTTAGGCCAACATATTCCCGGAGACGGCAAGGTGTCCTATTTCCAGTACAATTTCTAGAGATCTAAAGAAACAGTGAGGCCTCACGGGTATGAGCAGCTCTCTGTGGGTTTTGTCATCCAGTGGGTGATAGCGTCCTTTCTCAGCGTCTTTTTCCTTTGTTAGGTGATGACTAAGGGACGGAAAGTCCCTTTTCGAGGAAAAAAATGAGGGCATCGATATATGGTGCCGTCTGTGGCCTCGTCTCCTAGTGTTCTGAAACACGCGGCTAAGAGATTAGGCCTCTGTCTACCTGGCTTTCACTTAAAAACCTTTGCAAAGTCTTCGAGGAGTGTGATATTCTGCATCAGAGCTAACACTTAAGGAAGAGGTCTGGACCACACCCGTTGTCATCATTATTTAACTGTACTTGTTGTGGTAACGGGTATAGACATGTTGACCAAGTCTCTTTAGTCAAAAGGAATGGGACGGCCTATACCGACGACTTGCAAGACCCATTCGAGCAGACCTTTGGAGTGAGCCTCATACCCTGGCAAGGTCTAGTGGATCAGGAAAGTTGGGTTCATTTCGGCACCACAGCATTCCTAAGCAGTCGAAGTGAATGAACCCCTGGAACATGCCTTGACATGAATGTCCCATGCCTCGCTGATGGGAAATGGAAAAGGCAAGCAGACAAAGGGAAATATCATATGGCTTCCCACAATATTTGCCTCTGGAGGAATACCTTGGCCCTTAGTAAAGGAAGGGAAAACAGAAGGGAAAGAAGTCAGCAATGGAGACCCACCAGGAGTGACTCAGGAATTTGAGAACCAAGCTGAGGGTTACAGAAATGAGAACTGCCTAATGATGTACAGGAGTTTTGGCATATATTAGGGGGAGCACTAGGACGTACATGCAACTAAAGCATCCATGAATACTCTGTCAAAAACGGATGATGGATGATAGGCAGGCATTCTCAACAGAACAGCAACAACAACAACATAAATTCAGAGGAAAACAATCTGGCCCTCTCAAAACCCAAGTTATTCAATGGGAGAAAAGGAAAGAATGATATTTTTAATTATCTTTCCTTATTGAAATGACATGGGATTGGTTTCCTAAAATGTCCTTCTCTGAATTGGGTTTTTATCCTTGTGAATTAGAGTCTACCCGCCTCTTCCATCTCTGGAATCCTTGAGAGGACATGACAATGCCTTCGCTAAATACCTAGAAGAGTGGCCCAGGAGAATGCCTTGGACCTGGCCTTCTGTGTGTTGGCAGGTGTTGGATTACTGCTTCAAACGCTTCAGTTAATACTAGAGAGCTGAGATTTTGTAGGTTTCCTGACCTAATCGTGGGAGTTTCTATGTGTCTGGGAATTTATCCTTTTCTCTCAGTTCTTGGATTTGCTAGCATAAATGTCTGGATGTGCCTCTTAGGTTATTCTTTTTTCCTTTGACATGTTGTCATGTGGTTCCATACTGTCAGTTGTGTGCTTCTCTCCCTGTTTTTTTACAGTAATGTCTTCTGCGGTTTTTTCATGTTTTCAATACTAAAGTGTGAGATCTCCTGATTTTTTTTCCTATTGGTTTGTTTGTATTTCCTTAATTTGATAATCACATGTATGATTTCTATTTTTCTGTTAACTGTGGTGTTCGGTTTTTCTTCATTCGGTTGCTTCAAATGTCCAGTTAGGTGGCTTTCTTTATTGGTGTTTTTAAATTTTGAAAATGCACGCATTTAACCCTATATGGTTTCCCCATAAAATGTTTTGGCATCATCCTCTAAGTTTATTGACATTCCTTTGTGCAGGCTCTTTCTGCTTTTCCTTTCGATTTTCTTTCTTGCATTCATTGCTAGTTCATGAGTGTGTTGTGTTTTCCAACGTTTAGGGTATGGCTATATTTCCAATTTGAAAGTGATATCTTCCCGTTTTCATACCATCATGATCATAAGTGCCCAGGATAGGTTTTGATTTCTCTTCCATGAATTACGACTGGATTTGGACTCGAGCTCATGACCTGCGATAGACAAAGATAGGTCTGCCGCTGGGAAGAACATACCTTATTTTCCTCAGAGATTCAATCTTACTCATGGATCCGCAAAGTTCCAGTGGTCTCAAGACGGACGTCTTTTCTTCCTAGGCTCCTTCCCATTCAGATGATCTGTCCTATGCTTAACGTGGATATCATAGTTGACAACAGTATTGGATAAAATTCGCCATCTCCCTACTTGTGTGTTCATAGGCTACCAACGTTTAGATACACCATGTTCTTGGTGTATATGTTGGCAATTCTTCCTGGTTTTGTTGTTTTGATGCTCCATCAAGACAAAACACCTTCCGCTAATCTTTTGTCTCTCGAAAGCATAAAATCATTCTCGCTGATTTAGGCACAAACACTTTGGCCATGTTCTCCTTGGCAAGACCATGTCCTGGGTCTTCCCAATTTCTTTTCCTGAAAGCTTTGCATATCTTTTTAGTCGAAGGAAATCTCCTATGGGCAACAGAAGGTCGAGCTTCTTTAATATTTGTTGTTTTCTTATGGATCTTTTCTACCATTTTCTTTTTTTTTTTTTTGGTATTTCAAACACTGCTACAATCTGTTGTATTGAAGGGAGACTTTAGGAATTATTGATAGGTAATAGTTCACTTTCTCATTTCGGTTGGCTTATCATTGGATTCTATTTGCCTTTCCCCTTAATTGTATTTTCTTGGGGTTGCTTCATTGGTACGATTCCTCTCTTCCTCCCCATCTATGGCATGTCTTATCCTTCTGTGTATTCATGTTTGTGTGCATGTGAATATGTTAATGTGTGTGTGGTCTGTGTGTTTTTCACATAACACTTATGATTAAATTTCGAAGGATAGGAATTCAGTCTCTTATGGGTAGCAATTAAAATTGACATACCTTGAATACTCACTTTCCATCAGTTTCAGGAAAATCTTCTGTGAGGAATGTCATCTCTTGTCCTCTTCGAGAAACAGGTGTTCTCACAAAACTGCCTTCAAACAAACACCATCATTTGAGTTCCTCATTAGAGTCGTACTGTTTGCCCCAATACCCTTGCTTTTTCGTATGTTTCTTGACTGTCATGAGGGAGTGAAATCGTCTCTTTGTTGTCTTTCTGAGAATGATAGATGTGACGAAGCCCAATGCTCTCCGCAACACTGCCATATGAGACAAGTGGAAGAATTCATTCTTGCTTATGTCTCAGTATGAATTTGCAGTGACATGGAGGACAGTGAGATGGTAGTAGGGTCTAATAACCTCGTGCTTGTCTTCAGCCATGAAGGCAACAGGAAGATGACTACAACAACTGCAATGGGGTCGAATTTTACCTGAAGCCTACAAGGTAAACTCCACAGCGAAAGAGAACGGAAGTTGCAGAGATGATGGGAGAAGGTAGGAGACAAAGCTCAGGGGTGATTTGGTTGGTTTGTGGATCAGAGAGCCGTGATTCCATGCAGAGTGTAAAGGCACAGGAGAGCAGGGCACATTGAGAACCCACAAGGAACCTGTCTCCCAGTGCCCTTGGCTGTGACATGCAGAGGGTCTGAAGGGCACTAGTTCCTGACAACACAAGTCTTGAGGGCTGGAGTTTTCAGCTCAGCAGGCTTGGCAGACATCGACTCGAAAGAACACTGTCCTTTTCCCTTATAGGACACCAACAAGCAAGCAGGTGCAGGAGCCTGGAGACAATGATCAGAGACAATATCAGGAGACGCAGTGGGAAGATGGTGAGTCCTGGGAGTGCATCCGTGAAAGGCAGTGTTTGTGGAGATGTCTCAATGGGGACATAAAAATTTTGGGCTCTCGCACTAGCAGCATCAAGACAGAGCTGCTGGCCAAGAAAGGTAGTTGATGACATTGGATGCCTACCCTGCCAACACGAAATCCCAACCGTGGAACACTTGGAGGACTGCTTTCCTCAGTCCAAGATGCTTTGTCTAGGAGAAAAGACTCTCCCATAGGGGACGAGAAGAAAGCATTGACCACATGTTCTCTCTGAACACAGCATTCTGCAGCCCTGCGTTCTGTTGAGTTGATGATTCCAGAGTCTTGGCATTGACTCCTGTAGGTTCTCTGATCAGGGGCAAGTAAGATTCTCCTTCTCCAGCTCCACCCCCTGATTGGGATCTCTCTGCCTCTCTGTCCAATACGTGCATGCGCATCGTTGGACAAGATAACAATGACAAAACCAGTGCACAATAATTTACTGGGGCCAGAGGATGTTTTATTGAATTTGGACCTAGGTTCCTATGGAGGGCAACCAGGTACTGAGATCCTCCCACCATCCTAAAATGCCCGACCTTCGCTCGGAGCTCCCTTGTTCATTCTCCTGTTCTATGTTCCTGGATCTCCTAAATAACATGCAGCATCCGCTGTCGCGCTGTACTGAACCCTTGTTGACACACTGTATCCTCTGAGGCTCCATTGGAACGTGCCCATCTTCTGCCAGAGGCACTGTTTGCCTATCGCATGAAACCATGTGGGAATTGTCATGAGAGGGTGAAGGCAGGCTTGTGCTGACACATCTCCATGCAGTTCCACAAAGGGTAGCTGCCCCACCCTGAGGGAGTGCTCCAGGTTCTTCACATTCGAATCCTCTTCAATTGTCCTTTTAGACATACAGGTTGTCTTCCTGAAACGGGCACGAAAGTCTTTCAGATGGCTTCACTTGGGCTATGGGTCTCTTCCAACATGCTCTCCGTTGGCTCCTGTGGACTCCAAGAACATGAGTCCGTCCTCGACCTAAGGTTCTAGGGTGTAGAGTCTCCCTTGGATGCATGGTCATTTTGGAAGATTGCGAGTCCTTGTTGGTACCATTTCTGGAGACACTTGAGGTACTTGTGTCCTCGCTGTGGAAGACTCCAGACATGTCTTTGGCACAGTTGTGGGGGTTCACTTTGAGCTTTCCTTGGGTGTCCATTTTCCTCTTCAGAGCTCCGTGATTGGGTGGGAGGGCCTCACCCTTGCGCAGGGCTCGGATTTCCTCCCCTGAGCCTATGCTTTCGGACTGATTGTTCCTTGGCCTGTCGTGGCTAAGATGGAATGAGGGATTCGTGCCTTTCTTCGAATTCCAGAGGGCTGGTGCTGACAGTCACGACCAAACACTACGAATTGGGCCTTGGAGAAGGTGACACCGACTCGCTTCGCAAAATGTCTTGGTGAGAGACCCAGGGAGCTCCAGCGATTTGGGACAGCTTGGGGTCTTCTTGGCCTACCCATGATTACTCCAGCCAAGTGTAGTGATCAGGTGTGGGTTGATGAGTCGTGGTTGCTATGACCTCAAAGCTTTGTGACATCACAGATGCTGGCTTCACTGATGCAGCTGTCCCTTTACGATGATATTAGTGTCCTATGGCTTTAGTTCGGAAGCCCCGGGAAAGACAGAACAAGAGCCCTCTGAGTCTGGTCAAGAACTCAGCTTTTCTTGTGGGTGTATGTCCCACTTCCCCTTTCTAGACACAAAGAAGAAAGATAATGACATTCAGTATACCTGCCTTTAGGCCAACATATCCCGGACCAGCAAGGTCACTTATTTCCACTACAATTTCTAGAGATCTCAAGAATCAGTGAGGCCTCGTGGGAATGAGAAGCTCACCATGGGGTTTGTCATCCTGTGGGCGAAAGCGTTCTTTGTCAGCGTCTTTGCCTATGGGTCAGTGTTGACTAAGGGACGGAAAGTCCCTTTTTGAGGAGAAAGGTGAGGGCATCGGTATATGGTGCTGTCTGTGGCCTAGTGTCTGAAACACGCAGCTAAGGGATTAGGCCTCTGTCTACCTGGCTTTCCCTGAAACACATTTGCAAAGTCTTCGAGGAGAGTGACATTCTGCATCAGAGCTTACTCTTAAGGGAGAAGCCTGGACCGCACCTGTCGTCATCATTAGTTAACTGTACTTCTTGTGGTAACGGGTATAGACATGTTGACCAAGTCTCTTTAGTCAGAAGGAAAGGGAGGGCCTATACCGACGGCTTGCAAGGCCCATTCGAGCAGACCTTTGGAGTGAGCCGCAATGCCCTTGCAAGAACTAGTGGATCAGGAAGTTTGGGTCCATTTCGGCACCACAGTATAACTCAACCGTCTAAGTAAATGAACCCCTGGACCTTGCAATGACATGAAGGCCTCATGCCTGGCTGATGGGAAATGGAAAAGGCAAGCAGAGAAAGGGAAATATCATATGGCTTCCCAATATGTGCCTTTCCAATTTGAAAGTGATATCTTCCTGTTTTCATACCTTCGTGATCATAAGTGCACAGGATAGGTTTTGACTTCTCTTCCATGAATTACCACTGGATTTGGATTCAACCTCATGACCTGGGATAGACAAGGTTAGGTCCGTCGTGGGAAGAACATATCTTATTGTCCTCAGAGACGCAATCTTACTCATTGATCCTCAAAGTTAAGGTTGTCTTGAGAGCGCATGTGGACGTCTTTTATTCCTTATCTCCTTCCCATCCAGATGTTCCGTCCTGTACTTAACGTGGATATCATATTTCCCAACAGTATTGGATTAAAGTCACCATCTCTCTTCCTGTCTGTTCATAGGCTTCCAACGTTTAGATACACCCTTGTTCGTGGTGTATATGTTCGCAATTCTTCCAGGTTTCTGTTATTTTGATGCTCCATCAAGACAAAACAACTTCCGCTAATCTTTTGTCTCTCGAAGGCATAAAATGTCTCTCGCTGACTTACGCACAAACACTTTGGCTATCTTCTCCTTGGGAATAGCATAACCTACGTCTTCCCTGTTTCTTCACTTGCAAGCTATGAGTATCTTTATAGTTGAAGGAAATCTCCTATGGGCAACAGAAGGACGAGCTAGTTTAATATTTGTTGTTTTCTTATGGATGTTTTCTAACTTTTTTTTTTTTTGATTTGGAATTTCAACCACTCTTACAAACTGTTTGTATTGATGTGAGACAGTGAGGTTACAGAGACCTAGATCCAATGCAAAGATGGAAGAATCAATTGATGCCCAGGTAAAGGAAGAAGGAATGATTACGGCTAAGCAATCACAGTGAAACCTCACATAGAACACGCCCGATGCTGGTTGGACAGCAGCGGCCTAGATACTCATTGTACATCAGAAAACATAGAAGATATCAGAGAGTCTCGAAACACAGAGATAAAACTGATAAAGATAAAAGCACCTAAAAACTCCTGAGGGGAAGATTGGTAGGAAACTGGATGCAAAGTCCGGGAAAATGGCAGAAGTGGTGGATCCAATTAGGAACCGGGAAAAACAAGCCTAGAAAATAAGGACGCAAATTCTAAGAGAGAAGGCAGAATGATGGAAGGTGATAATGAGCTTAGGGAATCTCCAAGTTAATGAAAGAGGTACCTCTTGTCGGCGAAGTAAGAGTGAGAGAAAGAAAAGAGGGCTGATCCTAGATTGGAGAACTCGGGGCTGAAAAGGACCCTCACCTGGGAGCTGAGACAGACTTCCAGAATCAGAGGCACAGAGGACTCCCATCACCTTCCACAGAAGCGGAGCACCTAAAGACATATTGTCATTCACCCTGGAAATTCTAGGCATGGAGGTATTTTATTTAGGCAAATAGGCATCGGAGAATACTTTGTCCATAGCCCAGTCAGTGACTTCAAGAGGAAAAGCTATACCAGCTCTCAAAAAAGGCCGGATAGCTCAAGCAACACCAGCCCAAGC
>NW_028133760.1:0-36621 GCF_964662115.1 Mustela nivalis | reverse complement strand
AATAGAAACATGAGTTATAACAAACTGGTAACATCATTACACCTTTTAGCTGGAAACATTGCCCAAGGAAGATCTTATCAAGTTTGCCAAGAAACAGATGATGATAATACAGAAAGCTAAATCCAGATGTACAGGTATTAAGTTGAAAATACTCATCTTCACCACGATCTCATTGAAACACGGTTAAAAATAGTGGGTTTTTAATAGTATATTAGCTTATTTTGTTTACCGGTATATCCAATAAAATCATAATTATAATGAATCTATATTATTTAACATTTTAACCATTTGCCTGTGATTTTTTTTTCCCATTTCATGTCTCTAAACTGTAGTTATCTTTGAATTATTAAAATAAAATCAGGGAAGAGGATCTTGAAAAAAATTGTTAAAATTAAGCACTTTTTTTTTTTTTTTTTTACTTCGTTTGGATTGTATATTGATCTGAAAAAGCATTTTTTCCCCTAGAGCAATCAGTTGAAATGTTAGAGACATAAGGTTGTGAGCCCAAAGAGGCAAAAAGAGTCCTCAAGTAAAGTAATAAAAGATTTCCATTCCTGGAATGTTGAAGTATATTTATTTGCTGAAGTTGATTGATTGCTATTCACCCTTATATTCCAAAAGGATGTAGATATTAGTATCCTTTTTAATATGTGTGGTGAGGCCATGAATTTCCAATGATTAACAAATGTTAACTGCCCAGCCTTAAAGCCAAGATTTATTTTCTACTGGAAAAGGTCAAATTGTGTTTAGGGAGGTTGGATCAGCTTGTGTTAAAGAGAGTAATGGATTTAGAAAAGTGTTCTAGGCTCCAGACCTAGACATGAGTTAATGAAATAGGTTAGCATTTATGCTTAACATGAGGTTAGTTGTTGCTTTAAGATTATACAGTAAGAAGTTATTTACAACTAAAATAATATGTCTGGGATTTGCTTCAGAAGTATCAGGATGGGTAAGAAAAAAGGAAAAGGGAGAAGTAAATATAGGTTGGGATGAAATAAGAATCCATGTAATAATTGCTGAATTAAGGTGTTGGGTGTATTAATCATGAGTTTTTCGTAAGAAAAAGGAAAGTAAAATGTCATACTAGGTAAAGTTAATACTTTCTCAAAATACCTGCCATTTAGAAACAAGATGGGATTGGGAGGGAGACAAACCATAAGTGACTCTTAATCTCACAAAACAAACTGAGGGTTGCTGCGGGGAGGGGGTTTGGGAGAAGGGGGTGGGATTATGGACATTGGGGAGGGTATGTGCTTTGGTGAGTGCTGTGAAGTGTGTAAACCTGGTGATTCACAGACCTGTACCCCTGGGGATAAAAATATATTATGTTTATAAAAAATTAAAAAAGAAAAAAAAAATCTGCCATTTAAATGTATTCTGATTTACAGTATTTTTTAAGAATGTACTTACCACTTCAGATAATAATTTCTTCATTTCTGAACTGTTTTTTTTAAATAACTATTTAGAACTGGAGAAAGAAATTGAGGAATTGAAATCAAAGCCTGTTGCTGGAGGAACTGATGATATTATTAAGGTAATGCAGCGGTTGCAAATATCGCTTTAATCTTTATGTATTTAGTTAGAGGAAATGTCTAATGACAAACCAGATTTCCTTTAAAGCTGTCAGTCTGCCAGAGCCGTCTGGCTTTCTGTCCCTGTTTTTTTACTCCCTCCCTGCCCTTGGTTAAGTTTTTTACCTCTGGTTGCCTGTCAAAAGAGTTAAATGACCCCTTCGTCCCTTTCTGTTCTAAAATGAGTGTGTGTTCCTCTCGTCTTTATCCCACATACTCTGTAATTAGGAGTTTGCCTTAATCACAGCCCTGCTCTTCCCTCCCCCCCTCAGAAGACCCATGCTCAGGAATTTGATGATGATTTTTAGGTTGATAAATACATATCATCTATTACATATAATAGACCTATATCCCTGGATGTGACTACTGACATTTATAGCTGTTTGGGGAAAGAAATATTCACCCATTTTTCTTATCTTCATATTCATATTCAGACCAAATCCCCTTGCCTGGACAACCAGTGGCAGCACTGTTCTTCAGGACTTTTAACTTTAGAGACTCTTCAGTTTTCCTGTTTCCTTTATCCTCTACATGTGTCAGCCACCAGTGACTTCTCGTTCTTTCAGGATAGTGCTGCAATTTATCAGTATGCTTTTTCCATTTCTATGGCTGTATGCTAAATGCCTCATGTCATACTTGACTTTTTTTGATACCTCCTTAACCAGGCTCTCTTTTCTCTGTTAAGTTTTGAGTGCTCTTGCCAGATCATAGGGTACTATTTTTATTTTGGTACTCCCTGTCAAAGAAGGTTATCCTTATTTATATGCCCTTAATCCTGACTGACAGCCTCCTCACCCCCAGTTTGGCCTAACCTTCTTTACAGTTTCTTTTACTTCTCAAAGCTCTGCAGTAATTATCTTCCTTTTTTATATTTATAATTTGAGTCTTGATACCTGTTCTTTGATTATACATTTATAAATAATCATATTCTTTTACTAAGGGCCTGTGAGCAGTGTACAACTGAAGGACTCCCAGAGAGTTACTGTAAGAAAGCTTTAAATCCCGATGCATATTATGCACTTGCTTTGTTCTTTATTTAGCTAAGACAGTATATAAAGCTTGCACAGTGTGCACAAATACCATTTGGATTCACAGTGTACTGATTTACTTAAGTATTACTGAATTCATAGTAGTTTTCTTTGCTTATTTGGTCATTTTGTATTTTCTTAATCAGTGATAGCTAAAGTAAAACTACTTGATATTTACCTAAGAGTGTTGACTCTAGAGCCAGACAACCTGATTCAGATCTTTGGGTCTCTGCTCTGCCATGTACTACCTATATGGCCATAGCTAAGTTTCTTCCCTTTTAGCTCCTTCACCTGTAGACTAGAGAAAATAATAATACCTACTTTTCATAGAGGTGTTGCATTTTGAGTTAATACATGCTTAGCACTTAAAATTGCATCTGTCACATAAGTTCTCAATAATTAATTATAGGGACACCTGGGTGGCTCAGTTCGTTAAGCATCTACCTTTGGCTCAGGTCATGATCATAGGGTCCTGGGATCAAGTCCTGCATTGGGCTCCCTGCTCAGTGGGTAGCCAGCTTCTCCAAGAACTCTCTGTGCTTCCCCTGTTTGCACTCCCCCCACTTTGTACCTACTATCTCTCACTATCTCTCTCTCTCACATAAATAAATCCTTTTTAAAAATAACTTATTGTAATTATGTTACTGGCATATTTTGTTTGTTGGTGTATTTAACACATACACACCAAAAGGGGGGTTTTGTATTTGAATAGAGAACCACGGAGGCTTCTTTCTAATTTAGTATCAGTTAACTCTTAGCCCTTGAAATACTTGTTATACACTTGCATTCCAAAATATCTAAATATCTGCTCTGTATTTTCTTCTTATCCCCAATTGGTGTATTCTCCCTTTCTGTCAAAACTACTGAAGAGGAGATTAGAAAATTTGCCCAAATTAACGAGCTTTACTTTTCAAGTTAATTTCATATTAAAGCATGTTACCCTCACCATTCAAGTTTCAGAAAGTAACTTAGTTAAAATTCATGGGAACAAAACCTTTGGCTTGTAATTCTAATGAGAGAAGTACTTCGGGGAGTGATTGAAAGAGATATATATCAGTTATTTCATTGCTATCTGTAATTTTTCTGTTTTAGAAAAATCCTATACTGTGATGTAATGTATTCTCTACACCTCTGGAAAACTTCTTGCCAAGTTTTATCTCTTCATTGGGAAAAGTACCCTGAAAAAATGTGGCTCTGCATACAGAACTTTCTGTTTTTCATGTAAATCTTAAAAATTTGTGTCTTTTAAAAAAAGTTTTAATTATAATTAAAATTTCTGGAAATCATCTTATTTCTGGTAGTGATCTTCTAGTGCATTGGGATACATCTAAATTTTTATTCAAAGCTGAATGCTTGACGTTTATTTTAAAAATAGGAATAATAATCCATATTTTCCATGTCAAAATTTGAAGTGAACTTACATGCTGCTTCCAAAGGCAAGAAGGTGAAAACTGCATGTTAAGAGAATGGAATTTCTAGTACAGTCATCTTTGTTACTATCTCTTTGCTGGAATCAAATCTATGTTGGCTGTTCTCAGTTAATGGCCTCTCTGTATCTCCTAAATTTAATAAATGTATTTAGGCTTCCCCTGATATTTAGCAATCAGAAGTTTATATTGCAATGCATTATGTAGTGTGAAAAACTAATTTTAAAACTAAAATTGTTTTAACCAAAGTAATATACACATGTATTTACAAGTAATGCTAATAACTAAAGAGCTTATTGTGATACTAAGTAACTTGTGGGTATTATTTCTGTTTCTAAATAATATGGTTGTAATGCTATTCCTTGATTTATTCGCTTTAGCCATTTAGTTATTAATTTGCCATTACAGCAGATGAAAATTTAGCTATCTTTCATAGCAGCTCCTACTTTAGAATGGTCAAAGCGATCAGATAATCTTTCCCATTTTTTTCCTGGACCACCTCCTTCTAGAGCCTTCTGTCCTGCACTAATTTGTTCTTGTCATTCTCTGTGTCTGCCGCAGTGTTCCTGGAACTGGCCTTGTGCCGTGATCCTGTGAATTTCTACACTGCTTTCCTGTATTGGCCCCTATTTGCTAGGTGATATGTCATTGACTTTCTTGGTTAACCTCATCTTTGTAGAGCATGTCCTTCAATCGCATCCTAAGAAGGGATGGAAAATGTTGTCAGCCCATATTTTAAAATAGCTTTAATCTGCCCTTGTCTGAATAATGGCTATAACTTGATAGAAAACTCTAAATTTTCTGCGTGTTTTTTTTTTATTAAAGTTTTTCTTTATTTCATGTAAGTTCAGAGGCAAGCAGATCTAGGGTGATAGTGGACTAACACTTCATATTTTAACATTTATCTAGATTTTAACCTTTAGAATTAATCTGGATTCATGGTGAATTAGACTTATGATTTTCCTGTTTGTAAAGTCCTTGGATATTTGTATCAAGTTATGCAAATTTTATAGAATAACTTGGAAATCCCTTCTTATTTTGTCTGAACAAGTTCATATGTAATTGGATAATCTGTTCTTCGAAAATTTGATGGAATCCACCTGTAAAACTTCCTTCTGTTTGGTAGACAACTTTTAAACCACTAGTTTGATTTTTAAGTAGTTGTAGTATTAATTGTGCTTTTTAATTTTTTCCTTGAGTTACTGAAGCTGTATTTTTCCACCAACTTTTATTCCTTTCACTTCACTTTTTATTATTGTTGCCAAATAATTGTTCATAATATTCTAACTATTGTATCTCTGATTTATATGTAGATATGTTTTATTTTTATTTTTATGATTGTGACTTATGTCTTCTCTTGGTCAGTCTTATTAATTGTTTCATTAGCATTTTTTTTTTCAAAGAACTGACTCTTGATTTAGTTTCTGTTTCATTAACTTCTGATCCTGTTTAATTTCTGCAGAGAACAAACCTGTCTCTGAGGAAGACAGGACACGGGTGATTTCTTGCCTATTATTCTAACCACTTCCTGTTGAGATTTTCAACCTATCCCCAATTTTTTAATCCCATACATTATACTTACCTTAACAGTATCTGGGGCCTCCAGTTTCCGAGCATTTAGTTTTCTAGAGTATTTGCCAGCTTCTTATATATGTTTCCTTGTAAAGGTACTGTAAGTTATACTTTTCCTCCTTCTAATTCAGTTCATCCTTCACTTTTCAGTTTTCAAAAAATATGGTGAAATTTTCCATACCCTCACCTCTTTTCTCCTTTTCTCTTTGTTCTTTTGTGTAGACCTTTTTAAGTCTTTTATCCTTACTTTAGTGTGGTTTGGAAAAAGTGAAGAGAAAATTATGCATGTGGTCAATCCACCATATTTAACCTCAGGCAAACAAATCATCCTGTTCCAAAACAGGCATTGACTGAACGTCTGGATGCCCTTCTTCTGGAAAAAGCAGAGACTGAGCAACAGTGTCTTTGTCTGAAAAAGGAAAATATTAAGATGAAGCAAGAAGTTGAGGTAAGGTGACCATTTGAGGTTAGTTTTTTTAATTTGTTAACTAACATACTCATGAATTTTAGAGCTAAGACCTTAACAAGCATCTGATCTGATGACTTAATAATTTATAAGGAAACAAATTGATAGCTAAAAAAAATAAGATCACCTGGCTACCTAGAAGTGGACCCAACATTGTTGCATTGCTTAATCTTCCTTATTGCTATAATGTCATTCTTTATTAAAAATTAATAAAGATTACTTATTTTGTGAAACAAATACTTAAGTATTTGTTTCAAGTACTTAAGTAACAAGTACTTAAGTAAACAAGTACTTAAGTAAATTGATTCTCACACATACTCTAAATATCATTATCTATTCAGTTCTAAGATACTGGGTCTGGGCTCACTTTCTCCAGAAGTTCCTTATTATTTTATTCAGGAGATACTAATTAAAGTCTTGACTTAATGCAACTTATATAATTATCACTTTTTAAGGAAATTAAACTCCGATTTCTTATTTCTTAGTTACTACTTTGTGTTATTTGTTTTTTTAGTCATTACTTTGGATAGCATATTCAGTACTGTTGATATGCAGTATATTGTCATACTTAAGGTAGTCACAGCCTGCACAGACTTCTTGGAATCTCAGTATCATATTTCTCTATGTACATTTTTGCTCACTTCCTTTTTTAATTGGCCTGTGGCTAATATTTTTCCTGAAAGCAGGTGTTTCTTTTGTCTTAAATAATTGTTGTGTGCTTGTGTTTATAATAGGATTCTATAACTAAGATGGAAGATGTACATAAGGAGTTTGAAGAATCGCAAAGAAACTATGTGAAAGAAATTGAAAATCTGAAAAATGAATTAGTGGCAGTACATTCCAACCATAGTGAAGATAAAGCTAACTTGCAAAAGGAACTGGAAGAAGCAACCAAAAAACAGTTAGAACTTTATGAACAACTTAAATTTCAGGGTGACTCTGAAGATAATGTTAAAAAACTACAAAAGGCGATTCAGAATATTAGGCCAGCCTTTGAGGAGCAAATTTTATGTCTGCAAAAACAATTAAGAGCTGCCACAAATGAAAAGGAAAAAGAAATTACTCATCTCCAAGAAGTCATTGAGGCTAATTCGCAGCATTACCAAAAAGATATTAATAGTTTGCAAGAAGAGCTTTTGCAGCTGAAGGTTACACATCAAGAGCAGGTTAAAGAATTGATGTGCCAAATTGAAGCATCTGCTAAAGAACATGAAGCGGAAGTAAATAATTTAAACCAGTTAAAGGAGAATTTAGTCAGACAATGTGAGGCAACTGAGAAGGACATTCAAGAGAAATATGAATGTGAATTAGAAAACTTAGAGAATGTGCCAAGTGCAAACCATGAAAATCAGATGTGTCCTTTGGTCTTACAAGAGGATGCTTTTGTAGAACAAGTAGTAAACGAAAAAGTCAAACGTTTAGAAAATACTTTAAAGGAACTGGAGTCTCAACATAGTATCTTAAAAGATGAGGTAACTTATATGAATAATCTCAAATTAAAACTTGAAATTGATGCACAACATATAAAGGATGAGTTTTTTCATGAACGGGAAGACTTGGAATTTAAAATTAATGAATTGTTGCTAGCTAAAGAAGAACAGAGCTGTGTAATTGAAAAATTAAAGTCTGAGCTAGAAGATTCAAATAAACAATTTTGCTGTACTATAGAACAACATAACAAAGAAGTACAGAGTCTTAAGGAACAGCATCAAAAAGAAATATCAGAACTAAATGAGACATTTTTGTCAGGCTCAGAAAAAGAAAAATTAACATTAATGTTTGAAATACAGGGTCTTAAGGAGCAGTGTGAAAACCTACAGCAGGAAAAGCAAGAAGCAATTTTAAATTATGAGAGTTTGCGAGAGATTATGGAAATCTTACAAACAGAACTGGGGGAATCCGCCGGGAAAATAAGTCAAGAGTTTGAATCAATGAAGCAACAACAAGCATCTGATGTTAATGAACTTCAGCAGAAGCTCAGAACTGCTTTTAATGAAAAAGATGCTCTTCTTGAAACTGTGAATCGTCTCCAGAGAGAAAATGAAAAGTTATCCCAACAAGAATTAGTACCAGAACTTGAAAGTACCATAAAAAGTCTTCAAGAAAAGAATGAAGTATGTTTAGTTAGTCTCAGTCAGAAAGATAACATGTTACAAGAATTTGAAGCAAAGATAAGTTCTCTTACTGAGGAAAAAAATATTTTTGCAAGTAAAATAAAATCTTCTCATGAAGAGATGGATAATCTCCATAAAAAATATGAAGAGGAAGAAAAATTAATTAAAGAACTTAGGGAAAAAGTGGAGCAAACTAGCCAGTACAACAGTGAACTAGAACAAAAGGTAAATGAATTAACAGGAGAACTAGAAGAAACTTTAAAAGAAAAGGATCAAAATAGCCAAAACCTAGAGAAGCTTAAGATTCAATTAAAAACTATTTCTGAAGACAAAGAAGCACTGTCATCTGAACTAAAGTCTCTTTATGAGAAAAATGAAAGATTAAGTTCAGAAAAGAATCAGTTAAATAGGGATTTAGAGGCTTTCCTGTCCCAAAAAGATTTTATGCTTAAGGAACACCTTTCTGAATTAGAAAAGAAACTTCAGTTAGTTGTTACAGAACGAGATAATTTAAGTACACTGCTTGAAAATGAGCATGTTCAGAAGTTATCTGTCAAAACTCAGTTGTATGGTTTTCTTAAGCAGATGGAGTCCAAAATTTCTGAAGAAAACAAAGAGCAAGATGTCGCGAATGTTCTGCAAGCTATAGGTGAATCCTTAACTAAAATAAATGAGGAAAAACACAACTTGATTTTTCAATATGATAAAAGAGTAGCAGAGTTAGAGAAAAAGATTGAGTGCCTTCAAGAAGAAAACGTGGTTCAGTATGAAGAACTTCGGTCTTTACTAAGAGACCATGAACAAGAGAAAGTTCTCTTAAGGAAAGAGTTAGAAGAAACACTGTCACGTAAGGAGGTCTTGCAGTCTGATCTTCTAGAAATGAAGAATGCTAATGAAAAAACAAGACTTGAAAATCAGAATCTTTTAAGTCAAGTTGAAGAAGCCTCTCAAAAATTATGTAGCAAAGATGAAACCCATGGTGTAAAAGAACAATGTTTTGTAAAGGAACTTGAAAATCTGAGGCTGTCACTAGAACAAAAAGAAGCTGAATTAGAGGATGTGAAAGCAGAGTTGTTGTCATTAAAGGTATTATTATTTCAATTTTATTAATTTAAATAAATTCTTAATTCTATTCCTAGATTCTACAAAATATGTACATTGAATTTTTATTTGAAGTTAGAAGTAAATTTTCATCAGTTAAGCTCAAGTGACAATTTTCTGAAAGTACATTACATATTTTCATGTTGTATATCCTTTGTCCACATTGGTCACTTTTTATTTTGATCACTTTAGAATCTTGATCTTACATAAGATTAAATGATTAAGGGCTTAAATGTCTTGGTCAAAATCATCCATCCAGTCACCATCAAAAACTAGAACATGAAAAGAATTTCATTCTTGTGTGACATACATAATACTTTTTTTTTTAAAGATTTTATTTATTTATTTGATAGATCACAAGTAGGTAGAGAAGCAGACTGGGGGTGGAGGCGTGAGAAGCAGGCTCCCTGCTGAACAGAGAGCCCAATGCGGGACTCAATGCCAGAACCCCAAGATCATGAGCCAAGCCAAAGTCAGAGGCTCAACCCACTGAGCCACCCAGGCGCCCTACATAATACTTTAATTCTTAAAGAGCACTGTTGAGCAGGAAACTGGGCTATTGCAGTGTTTAACTTCAGCCAAAATTTTAGATTTTTCTCCAAAAATTTATGAAAGTATGATGAACTATAATCATTTAATCTTTTCCTTATTGCATTATGTGTTTTATATGTGTCAGGTTGTTCATCTTGGCCTTGGATACTACTGTTTTTTTTTTTTATAGTAAATACTGTATGCATGATAAAGTCAGTATTACCTGGTCTATCAAGGTAAGAAAAAGACTTCATCAAATTGCTTTTTATGTGAATTTTCTTTAATGAGAATATTTTCAGGCATGACATGATAGTTCATCATGGGGAATGAAGTGATTTTTTTTCTTGTTTTTCCTATAAAATCTAGGATACCTTAGAGAAATCACCTGTGGAAAATAATCAATCTTCTTTAGTAAAAGAGCTGGAAGAGAAAATAGGTAAGTGTGGTTTTGCCTATGACGTTGCAGTGAATTACACACATTCTTCTAGTGTTAGAGTCTATTGAGAAATGTGGTAACCAGTTAATGAGTTGTTAAATCTTAATAACTAGCTGTCTCTTTCTTTCTTTCTTTCTTTCTTTTTTTTAAGATTTTATTTATTTGAGAGAGAGATCACAAGTGGGCAGAGAGGCAGGCAGAGAGAGAGGGGGAACAGGCTCCCCACTGAGCAGAGAGCCCGATACAGGGCTTGATCCCAGAACCCTGAGATCACGACCTGAGCCGAAGGCAGAGGCTTAACCCACTGAGCCACCCAGGTGCCCCTAGCTGTCTCTTTCTAATGTCCCCATTCTTGCTTCTTTGCCATCTGCTTGCCTTCCCTTCCAAAATCATATCCTATGTAATCCTATGTAATTTCCTATGTAATCCAAAGGACTGATGTGATTCCCTTTATAAATGGTTCTATGATTGTCTTGGGACTTTTCATTGATTTAGCAAATTTTGTTTGAAGGCCAGGCTATGGTAATAGCAGAGTGACTAAGATGCAGACCATGTCTTCAGAGAGTTCAATGCCAGAAGGGGCTGTCATTGCAGTAGTTTGAGGTGTGGACAAGATACAGTGCTGGCACTACAGGAAGGCAGGATTAACTGTCTGTCTTGAGTTAGGAAAAACATCACAAAATAGGCTATACTTTCATTGTGTCTTGAAGAATGAGATATTTGACAAGAGAAGAGGCAAGAGGGAACAGGCGCATGTATGTTAACATATATAACATCAGGGAGCATACCAAGAAATTCCTGAGGGAGAGGAGTCCCATCACAAAAGCAGTAGAACGTGTGCAGAGCAGTTGGGACTTTCTCCTAATGCATCTTCATCAAACTAACATTATGGGGTAGCTATTTTATTCCCCTTTAGAAATGAAGAAACAGATACTTTTAAGTGTTAAGTAATGTGACCATAATGCTTCAGTTTAGTGCCCAGTTAGTCTGGTGGGGGAGAGGGAGAGGAGGAAGTTGAAGATTTTATGATGAATCCTATTTTTCTTGTGGTGGATGATTGGAGCAAGTAGAGTTAGATGAGATTAGGAGCTCAGTTTGAGACATGTTTAAATAACACCCCAAATGGAGATGTCATGTAGATTGCTAAATATGCAGGAAATGAACATTTTTTACATTGTTTGCCTTGCTTAGGTAATGAATAAGCTTTCACTTTAAAAATATTAATATTTTTGCTACTTATTTCAGTACTTTTAATTCCAGATTACAGATTTTATGTTCCTGATTAAAGGTTAATTTCTAAGGCCAAAGTAAGTAAATAATTTGGATTTTTTTCCCGTTAGAGTTCATGTATAATTCTTTCATTTTGTGTTTTTAGGATATCTGGAAAAAGAATCCAAAGAGAAGGAGGAAAAAATAAATAAGATAAAACTGGTTGCTGTGAAGGCAAAGAAAGAACTAGATTCTAGCAAAAAAGAGGTAAGGGGACTTAAAAATGCAAGATTCAAGAATCTTACATGTTAGAAAATTTAATTTTTCTCTCCGTAAAAAACTTACCATATATTTAAAATAGGCTCAGACTCTACGGGAAGAGCTAGAATCTGTTCGATCAGAAAAGGATCAGTTGTCTACTTCCATGAGAGATCTCATTCAAGGAGCAGAAAGCTATAAGGTAAAAGTAGTTATTTTAATAGCAAGTTATGTTTGTAACTTCTAAATTAAGGAATATTATTAGAAATGTAAAACTCTTGTCCATAACACAGTCACCTTGTACTTTTCAGTGAATCCTTTTTTTCCTGTTGTTTTTGTGTAATGTGGTAGCATCCTAGTATCAAGATTTTAAGTGTCTAAGCTTTAAAGTTCTTTCAAGCTATTATTTTTTAAAACTAAAATTCTGTTTTGGGATTTCCTAATAAAATAAGTAACAAAAAAGATGGCTATTATTACTGTTATTATTTTATATTCTGGCCAAGTGAATAAATTGAAAGCTCAAATAACAGGTTTAAAAGGAAAATGAATGAATTATTTGGAGGTAATAATGCTTGTCAACCTAACATGAGAATCTATTATAAAAATATAAAATGAGACTGTAATGACATCATTAAATGTAAAATAAAAACCATTGCGTTCTTTTATGTATCTATTCAGCAAATATTTGTACAGTCAGGCCAAATACTGAGTTCTAGGGAGATGCAGCCAACCAAATACAGTAATTTCCCTCCCACTTAGGACTTAAATTTCAGTGGCAATAATAGACAAGTAGACCAAAATTTAAGAAACTTACTGTGTAGAACAATAAAAGAGGGTGGTAAGGATAAAAGGATAAGTGGGACTAATTGAACAAAGAAAATTCCATAGTAGCCAAAAAATAAAATTTTGGAAGAACGTTAATGAGAAAACTTGGCCTTCATGAAGAAAACTGCAAAACAAATATATGGCAACTATTATTATTTGAAATACTAGTTTTCAGGTTGGTTTATATGCTCCAAAACAATTTCACTAAAAATCTAGGATTTTTTTTGATCGGGCAATCTTGATAATTCAAGATTTCAAATGGAAAATACGCTTATAAGAGTAGTTAATACTTTTTATTTATTTTTTTTTTTAAAGATTTTATTTATTTATTTGACAGAGAGAAATCACAAGTAGATGGAGAGGCAGGCAGAGAGGGAGAGAGGAAAGCAGGCTCTCTGCTGAGCAGAGAGCCCGATGCGGGACTCGATCCCAGGACTCTGAGATCATGACCTGAGCCGAAGGCAGCGGCTTAACCCACTGAGCCACCCAGGCGCCCCAGTTAATACTTTTTAAAATGAAAAAGGAAAATGGACATCTTGATTTAGCAGATGCTAAAATTTTATTAGGAAACCATAATAAAGTGATACAGGTCTGATATAAAAATAGGACATTAACAGAAGATACAGAGACTTCTATCTGACAACAAATGCTTCTAGGCCAGGCTCCCTTCTAAGCACTTTACTTTTCTTTATCACACTTAATTCTGGAAAGAACCCCAAGAAATATGTTACTAACGTTGCCAGGTTACAAGTGAGAAATCCAAGGCAGAAAGAGATTAAGAGACTCAAATCACAGAGCAAGTAACATAGTAAAGCCAGGATTGGATTCAGGCGGTGTGGTTCCAGATCTGTTCTAATACCAAACTTAGTTGGTATACTAAACTTTGCTACATACTATTCCAGTGAAATTTGAAAACATAGAAGCCAACAAAGAAGGAATTAAATAACTACTTTAGAATAATTGAGTCAGATTTTTACTTCACTCCCACACACCAGAATAAATCCTAGATGGATTTAAAGAATTTTGTCAAATGTGGAAGGGATTTTTAAAAACCTAGTATAAGACACTTAAATCATTTGAGTGCTGGATATGAAATACATATTCTTTCTTAAAAACTTAAAGCAATTAAAGAAGTTACAAAGAAAAAGATAGACTGCACTATAATAAAATATAAAATTAACATGAAAATATGACAAGAGATTAATATCCTTAATATATAAAGGTATCTAACAAATTCATTTTTTAAAACACTTATTTGAAGTTTAAATATAGGCTTATTTGTCTTTTATGAGCCATTAGTAGCTTGCTTCTTTCAATTTTAGGAATCCCATAACGTATTTTATTAATTTCCTGCATGGGTAGACCAGGTATGCCAAATTTTTTGTTTAAAATATATATTTCAAAAGACTGAAAAAAGAACAGACTATCAAAGAACTGTGGGACAAGAACTGAAAGTGTAACTGCATTATGAGAATACTCATAGGAGAAGAAAGACATGCCTTTCAACAAACGTAAAAAGTTCTTTGGAAAATGATACAGGTCAGACTCAGAAAAGGCAACACAATATTGAAGAAGAACAAAACAGGAGGATTAATCTGACCTCAAGACTTAGAATAACACTACAGCGATCAAGACAGTGGCTTTGGTGAAAGAATAAATAAATAGATCAGTGGAACAGAATAGAGAACCCAGAAATAGACCCACATAAATATAGTCAACTGTTCTTTGACAGTGGAGCAAAGATAATCTTTTCAACAAATGGTGCTGGAACAACTGGACATGCACATTCAGAACAAATGGAATCTAGATACAGACCTTATGTCCTTCACAAAAATTAACTCAAAGTGAACACAAACCTAAATGTAAAAACATAAAACTGTGATATGCCTAGAAGATAGAAGAATGAAACCTAGAAATGTGGGTATGGCAGTGACTTTTTAGATAGAACACCAAAGGCATGATCCATGAAAGAATTGATAAGCTGTATATACTTCATTTAAATTACAAATTTCTGTTCTGTGAAAGATAATAGAATGAGAAGGCATAGACTGGGAGAAAATACTTGCAAAGGACATATATATGGTGAAGGACTGTTACCCCAAAATACACAAAGAACTACTGAAACTCAACAGTAAGAAAACAGAAACCTGATTTTTTAAATGGACCAAAAACTTCACGGATACCACACTAAAGATGATAAAGAGATGGCAAATGAGCATATGAATACAAATGAAAACAATGAGATAACCTATAATCTCATATCACACCTATTAGAATGACCAAAATCTTAAACATCAACACCATCAAATGCTGACAAGGACTTGGAGCAATAGGAACTCTCATTTGGGAACTCTGGTGGTGATGCAAAGGAGTAAGTACAGTCATTTGGGGAGTTTTGCAGTTTCTTACAAAACTAAACCTACTCTTCTTACCATACAATCTAGTAGTAACCATTGATATTTACCCAATGCAGTTGAAAACTTATATCCACACAAAAATCTATACATAGGTGTTTATAGCAGTTATATTTATAATTGCCAAAATTTGGGGAAAACCAAAGTAGTCTTCAGTAGGTGACTAGATAAGCTGTGGTACATTCAAACAGTGGAGTATTATTCAGCACTAAAAAGAAATGAGCTATCAAGCCATGAAAAGGTGTGGAGGAAACTTACATGTTTCTAAGCAAAAGAAGCCAATCTGAAAAGTCTATAATAATGTATGATACCAAATATATGACATTCTGGAAAAGGCAAAAGACGGTTGAAAAAAAATCAGTGGTACCCAGGGGTATGTGGGAGAAATGGATAAATAGGTAGGGGGCGGGGAATGGAAAAAGGAGAAATGGAAATGGGTGGAAAAATTCTCTATGAATTTTTAGCTTATGGCACTGTCTCTATGATAATCTGTAATGGTGGATGTATGTCATTTTTTAAATTTGTCCAAACCTAGAGAATATATAACACCAAAAGTGAACCCTAATGTAAACTCTGGATATTGGAGGATGACATGTCCTTGAAAGGTCACCGGTTACAATAAGTAGACCACCATGGTGAGGCTTATTGCTAATGTCAGAGGCTCTGCATTTGGGGTGGAGGGGTAATGGGAAATCTCTATACTTTCCTCCTAATTTTGGTGTGAAGCTAAAACTCTAAATTTTCTCAGTCTTTGTGTAAATTGAGTAAAAATGAGTTCCATTTGTGATAAACATCAAGATTTAAGATTAAATCAGCAATGCTGATATGTTTAAGGATGATGATCATTAAAAGCAAAACAAAGCTGGAAACATCACATCTGGACTTCAAGCTATATAACAAACTGTAGTCATCGAGACAGCGTGCTACTGGCACAAAAACAGACACATGGATCAATGGAGAAGAATAGAAAACCCAGAAACAGACCCACAACTAGCTGGTCAACTAATCTTTGAGAAAGCTGAAATGAGTACTCAATGGAAAAAGTCTCTTCAACAAATGATTTTGGGAAACCTGGACAACAACTTACAAAAGAATAAAACTGGACCACTTTCTTACACTATACACAAAAATAAGTTCAAAATGAATGGAAAACTTAAATGTGAGACAGGAAACCATCAAAATCCTAGAGGAGAACAAAGGCAGCAACCTCTTTGACCTCAGCCATCTCAGCTTCTTACTAGACATCTTGTTGGGAGCAAGGGAAACAAAAGCAAGAATGAACTATTGGGATTTCATCAAGACAAAAAGCTTCAATGCAGAAAAGGAAGCAACAAAACTAAAAGGCAGCCTATGGAATGGGAGAAGGTATTTGCAAATGACATACCTGGTAAAGGGTTAGTATCCAAAATCTGTAAAGATCTAATCAAATTAAAAAAAATAAATAAATAATCCAGTTAAGAAATGGGCAAACATTTTTCCAAAGAAGACATCCAGATGACTAGCAGATACTTTTTTTTTTTTAAAGATCTTTATTTATTTGTCAGAGAGAGTGCCCAAGAGCACAAGCAGGGGGAGCGGCAGGCTCCCCACTGAGCAGGACCCTAGTATCATGACCTGAGCCGAAGGCAGAGTGAGCCACCCAGGCATTCCTAGCAGATATGTTCTAAAAAGTTGCTTAACATCAGTCATCCTCAGGGAAATACAAATCAAAACCACAATGAGATGCCACCTCACTCTTGTCAGAATAGCTAAAATTAACAAATCAACAGATGTTGGTGAGGATGTGGAGAAAGGGCAACCTCTTAAACTGTTGGTGGAATGCAAACTGATGCAGCTACTCTGGAAAACAGTATGGAGGTTCCTCGAAAAGTTAAAAATAGAACTACCATAATACCCAGCAATTGCACTACTAGGTATTAACCCAAAGACTACAAAATTAGTGATTCAAAGGGGTGCAAGCACCCTGATATTTATAGCAGCATTATCAACAATAGCCAAACTATGAAAGAGCCCAGATGTCCATTGACAGATGAATGGATAAAAACGATGTGGCGTATATATACGATAGAATGTTACTCACCCATCAGAAAGAATGAAGTCTTGCCATTTGCAACGATGTGGGTGGAGCTAGTTTATTGTGCTAAGCACCATAAGTCAGAAAAACGCAAATACCTTATGATGTCACTCATATGTCAAATTTAAGAAACAAAACAGATGAACAGAGGGGAAAGGGAAAAGACAGGAATGCAAACCATAAGAGACTCTTAAATGTAGAGAAAAAACTGAGGGTGGGTGGGGGACAGGCTAAATGAATGATTAGTAAGTATTAAGGAAGGCAGTTGTGATGAGCACTATGTATTATATATAAGTAATGAATCACCAAATTCTACACCTGAAACTGATTTTACCATATGTATTAACTAGTATTTAAATAAAAAATGAAATTTTTGCACTACTGGGTATTTACCCTAAAGATACAAACATGGTGATCCAAAGGGGCACGTGCACCCGCATGTTTATAGCAGCAATGTCCACAATAGCCAAACTATGGAAAGAACCTAGATGTCCATCAACAGATGAATGGATCAAGAAGATGTGGTATATATACACAATGGAATACTATGCAGCCATCAAAAGAAATGAAATCTTGCCATTTGCAACAACATGGATGGAACTAGAGCGTATCATGCTTAGCGAAATAAGTCAAGCAGAGAAAGACAACTATCATATGATCTCCCTGATATGAGGAAGTGGTAATGCAACATGGGGGCTTAAGTGGGTAGGAGAAGAATCAATGAAACAAGATGGGATTGGGAGGGAGACAAACCATAAGTGACTCTTAATCTCACAAAACAAACTGAGGGTTGCTGGGGGGAGGGGGGTTGGGAGAAGGGGGGTGGGGTTATGGACATTGGGGAGGGTATGTGCTTTGGTGAGTACTGTGAAGTGTGTAAACCTGGCAATTCACAGACCTGTACCCCTGGGGATAAAAATATATGTTTATAAAAAATAAAAAATTTAAAAAAAGAATATGTAAAAAAAATGAAATTTTAAAAAAAGAATGATAATCACTTTTTATTAAAAACAGACTTGTAACTGAGCTCCGTTAGGCTCCTTAGGGAGCATCAATATTAGGATGCTGAGTAAATTTGTGGATTACTTACAAATTTGGCCAATTTCTTTTTTCAGTGTTCATACCGCTTACAATAATCATCTTTATTAGTTTTTTTAAAGATCTAACATGCAACAGTTCTGAAGGGATGATAATTCGTAATTACTTTTTGCTGATTATAGTCAGAATTTCCTGTAGAGAGCCATTATTTACTAGAGACTGCTTTGGTATTCAATTTTTGCAGCCCTTGACAACTGTTAGAACCATAGCAAGTAAAAACAAAGACGACCAGCTAGAATGTAAGAGCATAAAGAGCTCTGATCTATAGAGTTAAAGGAATCTGCACAAATACAAAACAAGCATGGAATCTTCTCTCTGTGGAAAAGAACACAAATGATTTCTCAGTATGCCAGGATGTAACAGAATCCTCAGACAAATAAACATGGACAAACAAATTTTTAAGCCAGATACTAGATTCCCAATTCCTGCCTTTGTCACAAGATGAGTAGACCATAAAATTGAAACCCAGATTCTAACACTCAGCTACCAGTGTGGAGAACAGTTGATTATATATAAATCAGAATTAGAAACAAAATTAGATTTGTCCAAGAATCAGATTTGGCGGGGCGCCTGGGTGGCTCAGTGGGTTAAAGCCTCTGCCTTCGGCTTGGGTTATGATCCCAGGGTTCTGGGATCGAGCCCCACATCAGGCTCTCTGCCGCGGAGAGCCTGCTTCCTCCTCTCCCTGCCTGCCTCTCTGCCTACTTTTGATCTCTGTCTGTCAAATAAATAAATAAAATCTTTAAAAATAAAAAAAGAATCAGATTTGGCAAGCAGGAACCAGAAAGAGCATATAATTATCCGCACGAGACCTCAGAGGAGACTGGGAGGGGGAGCAAAGGACTCAAGAGGTCCTGGTTTGGATGAAGGCCACTTTTTAGGCTTCCCAAAATAAACTTTCAAAGAAAACTCAGAAAGATTTTGTTATTCTGCACACAAATTCATTTATGTGAAGAACAAGTCAGTAGTTCTTCAGGAACAAAAGTGAAAACGGGATTTGTAAGGGAGAAAAGAGAGGAAGGAAAAAAAAATCCCACTTACAGTCTGGAAACAGTGAATCTCATGTACATATTTTGGAGGATAACCTGATTTGCTAGTATGTCATGAAAAGGCCAGTCTGGGCACTTTGTTCTTGAGTAGGGGCAAACCAGAAATATTAAAGAAAATTCTGTTGGTTTTAGAGTTCAGAAAATGTTAAACATTTTGTCACAGAGTTTAAGAGACTGTTTTTATAAAATATCTTCCCATGTTCTTCCATTAGCACTTCTGCCTTTTATTAGGCTGGGCCTGAAACATTTCCCTCATCAGAATTCTTTAGGTAGAAGGCAACCAGGTTAAACTTTCTCTCCTCCTTCTCTAAATGTTGCTCATGTTTCAGAAGTTTATTTTTGTTGATGACTAGAATATTTAACTTGCAGATACTATATTGTATAAATGTAAAATCCTTTTGCCCTTTAATAGTTCCCCCATACTAAAAGTCATCTGAATTATACTAATTATATAATGACAGTTAGCTACTCAACCAAATGTTGAATTTAAATATTTTAAGCTTTATTCATAAATGTTCTCATGGACTCGTGAACTCAATAGACTCATAAATGTTCTTTCAAGATGCCTTGATAACATAGTCTGACTGGTTGAATGTATAATAATTGCCTGAAGTTAAATCCTTTTGTCTTTTTTTGAAGAATCTTTTATTAGAATATGATAAGCAGTCAGAGCAGTTGGATGTGGAAAAAGAACGTGCTAATACTTTTGAGCATCACATAGAAGACCTTACAAGACAATTAAGGAATTCAACTTTTCAGGTAAAGTTTTTGAGATATAATTGACATATAACATTATGTTACTTTAGTTTCAGGCAATACAATATCATGATTTGTATATAGTTAATACCTGTCACCATACATAGTTAATTTTTTCTTGCAATTAGAATTTTAAGATTTTACTTTCTTAAGTAAAAAAATTTTTTATTACTTCATCAAGATCAAAAGCTTCTGCACAGCAAAGGAAGCAGTCAACAAAACAAAGAGGCAACCCACAGAATGGGAGAAGAAGTTCGCAAATGACAGTATAGACAAAGGACTGATATCTAAAATCTATAAAGAACTCCTCAAACTCAACACACACAAAACAGATAATCACGTCAAAAAAATGGGCAAAAGACATGGACAGACACTACTCCAATGAAGACATGCAAATTGCTAACAGACACATGAAAGAATATTCATCATCACTAGCCATCAGAGAGATTCAAATCAAAACCACATTGAGATACCACCTTACACCAGTTAGAATGGCCAAAATTAACAAGACAGTAAACAACACGTGTTGGAGAGGATGTGAGGAAAGGGGAATCCTCTTAAACTGTTGGTGGGAATGCAAGTTGGTGCAGCCACTTTGGAAAACAGTGTGGAGGTTCCTTAAGAAAGTAAAAATAGAGCTTCCCTTGACCTCGCAATTGCACTTCTGGGTATTTACCCCAAAGATACAGATGTAGTGAGAAGAAGAGCCATCTGTACCCCAATGTTCATAGCATCAATGGCCACAGTCACCAAACTGTGGAAAGAACCAAGATGCCCTTCAGTGGATAAATGGATAAGGAAGATGTGGTCCATATACACTAGGGAGTATTATGCCTCCATCAGAAAGGATGAATACCCAACTTTTGTAGCAACATGGATGGGACTGGAAGAGATTATGCTGAGTGAAATAAGTGAAGCAGAGAGAGTCAATTATCTTATGGTTTTGCTTATTTGTGGAGCATAAAGAATAACACAGAGGACTTGGGGAGATGGAGAGGAGAAAAGTTGGGGGAAATTAGAGGGGGAGATGAACTGTGAGAGACTGTGGACTCTGAAGAACTAACTGAGTTTTGGAAGGGAAGGAGTTGGGAGGTTGGGTGAGCGTGGTGGTAGCTATTATGGAGGGCACTTACTTGCATGGAGCCCTGGATGTGGTACATAAACAATGAATTCTGGAACACTGAAAAGAAATTTAAAAAATAATTTTTTTTATTGTGTTATGTTAGTCCCCATACAGTACATCATTAGTTTTTGATGTGCTGTTCCACGACTCATTGTTTGGGTATGACACCCAGTGCCCCATGCAATCCATGCCCTCCTTAATACCCATTACAAGTTCACCCATCCTCTCACCCCGCTCCCTTCTAAAACCCTCAGTTTGTTTCCTAGAGTCCATAGTCTCTCGTGGTTTATCTTCCACTCCAATTTCTCCCCCTTCATTTTTCAGTTCTCTTAATGTCCTCCATGCTATTCCTTGTGTTCCACAAATAAGTGAAACCATATGATAATTGACTCTATCTGTTGGACTTACTCTCTTTATCAATCTCCTCCAGTCCCATCCATGTTGATACAAAAGTTGGGTATTCATCCTTTCTGATGGCTGAGTAATATTCCACTGTGTATATGGACCACATCTTCTTTATTCCTCTGTCTGTTGAAGGGCATCTTGGCTGTTTCCACAGTTTAGCTATTGTGGACATTGCTGCTATGAACACTAACTATAGCACCATGCTGTACATTACATTTCATTATTTATTTATTTTACAAGTGTAACTTTGTACCCCGTGACTCCCTTCAGTGATTTCACTCACACCCCACCCTGTGCCTGTGGCAACCACATATTCTCCCCCTCTCTCTCTATGAGTTTAGTTTGTTTTTTTTTTAATTCCACATATAAGTGAAATCATACAGTATTTGTCTTTCTCTTTCTGACTTATTTCACTTAACGTAATGTCCTCAAGGTCCATTCATGTTGTCACAGATAGCAAGATTTCATACTCTGTATGGCTTAATAATATTCTGTTGTATGATACACCACATTTTCCTTATCCATTCATCCATCAGTGATCACTTAGGTTGTGTCCTTATCCTGACTGTTGTTAGTCACGCTGCAATGAACATGGCTGTACATGTATCTTTTTGAGTTAGTGTTTTTGTTTTCTTTGATCAAATACACAGAAGTGGAACTATTGGATCATACAGTAGTTCTGTTTTTAATTTTTTGAAGAACTTCCCATACTATTTTCCACAGTGGTTGCACCAATTTACATTCTTACCAATGGTACACAAGTGTTCCCTTTTCTCAACATCCTTGGCAACACTTGTTTTTGGTTGGTATATTTTTTTAATAATAGTCATTCTAACAGGTATGAGATGATATTTCATGGTGGTTTTGATTTGCTTTCTCTAATGATCCATGATGTTGAACATCTTTTCATGTACCTATTGGCCATCTGTATGTCTTTGGGAAAATGTCTGTTTAGATATTTTGCCCGTTTTTAAATCGAATTCTTTGGTCTTTTGCTCTTGAGTTGTAGGAGTTCTTTATTTAGGATATTAAGCCATTATCAGTTACAAGATTTACAAGTAATTTCTTCTTTTCAGTAGGTTGCCTTTTCATTCTCTTGATGGTTTCCTTTGCTTTAAAGAAGCCTTTGAGCTTGATGCAGTCTCATGTGTTGATTTTTGTTTTTGTTGCCTTTGCTTTTGGTGTCAGGTTCAAAAAATCATTGACAAGACTAATGTCAAGGAACTTACTGCCAATCTCTAGGAGTCTTATGGTTTCAGGTCCTACATTTAAATTTTGTGCCATTTTGAGTTAATTTTTGTGTAAGATGTAAGATAGTGGTCCAGTTTCATTCTTTTGCATCTGTCCTTCCAACTTGCCCAACACCATTTATTGAAGAGACTATCCTTTTCTCATTGTATATTCTTGGCTCCTTTGTCATAAATGAATTGACCATATATACATGGGTTTATTTGGGGGCTCTTTTTTCTGTTTCATTGATCTGTGTGTCTTATTATGCCACTACCATACTATTTTGAGTGCTATAGTTTTATAATACATTTTGAAATCAGGGAGCATGATACCTCCAGTTTTGTTGTTCTTTTTCAAGATTGCTTTAGCAGTTTGGGCTCTTTGGTGGTTCTGTACAAGTTTTAGAATTTTTGTTCTAGTTCTGTGAAAAATACCATTGGATTTTGATAGGAATTGCTCTGAATCTATAGATTGCTTTGGTCAGTATAACAATATTTGTACTTTCAGAAAATATTGATTCTTCCAAACTATGAACATAGAATATCTTCCATTTATTTATGTCATCTTCAGTTCATTTCATCAGTGTCTTATAGTTTTAAACATACAAATCTTTCACCTTTTTGGTTGAATTTGTTATTAGGTATTTTTTTTCCTTTAGATGCAGTTATGTGGGATTATTTATTCTTAATTTCTCTTCCTTATAGTTTGTTATTAGTGTATAGAAACACAAGAGATTTCTGTATATTGATCTTATATTCTGCGGCTCTACTGAATTCATTTATTACCTCTCGTATTTTTTGTGGAGTCTTTAGAGTTTTCTATACATACTATCCTGTCATCTGCAAGTAGAGTTTTATTTCTTCCTTTCTAATTTAGATCCCTTTTCTTTTTCTTACTTATTGCTGTGGCTAGGACGTCTAACACTATGTTAAATAAGAATGGGAATCTTCTCTTGTTCCTGATCTTAGAGGAGAAGATTTTCATCACTGAGTATGGTGTAGCTGTGGTTGCATCATATATGGCCTTTATTATGTTGAGGTACATTCCTCTACGCTCACTTTGTTGAGAGGACTTTTCAGGTAATTTTAAATTGAGTAAATGCAGATGTGAAAAAATGTAGTAAGTGTATTTCGATTTCAAAATTTTGCATAAAAATTAAAATTAAATTCATTAAAATTAATAGAAACAATTTCATTTTGTTCTTCCCATTGTTGGGATAAGAATATGATAAAAAACTGGCAACTCTCCTGTCTTATCTATTGCTCTAATCTCCACTCGCTGGGTGTTTTGGTTTGCTTTTTGTTTCTTTTTTGCCTTTTCCTCTGCCAGTGTGCCTGGTCTCTTGTAATGTTTGCCAAATTTATTTTAAAAGTAATAACGTTTTAAACTTATTCTTGATTTTACATTATGTGGAATTGTTTTTGAAATCTTTATTTTTCATACCCTGCCAGTAATCTTATAATGTATCATTTTATTCTCCCTCCCCTATACATATTTTCTACATGTTTACAGTAGTGAATCATTTGTCATTCTAGTGCGAAAAATTAAATTCTGATAATGAAGATCTCTTAGCTCGTATTGAGACACTGCAATCTAATGCAAAGTTATTAGAAGTAGAGATTTTAGAAGTCCAAAAAGCCAAAGCAGTGGCAGACAAAGAGCTGGAAGCCGAAAAACTTCAGAAAGAGCAGAAGATAAAGGTAAAAACAGTCCTGTGGGATTAGTTCATGTTATATAGTGATACTTTCATCATATTATTTAAGTGAAGGAAAGACTTTGTAATGAGTAGCATTTGTGAATATAAGAGTTCATTAATTCCTTAATATATAATGTATGTCAGCTATGAAGTTGAGAATCCCAAGCTATGATTTTGGGATGTGTGTTTTTTAAATATTAAAAGATTTTCGAGGGGGGGGCACTTGGGTGGCTCAGTGGGTTAAAGCCTCTGCCTTCGGCTCAGGTTGTGATCCCAGGGTCCTGGGATGGAGCCCCGCATCAAGCCCTGCACTGCATCAGGCTCTCTGCTCCGCAGGGAGCCTGCTTCCCCCTCTTTCTCTGCCTGCTTCTCTGCCTACTTGTGATCTCTGTCTGTCAAATAAATAAAATCTTTAAAAAATAAAAAAAAATAAAAGATTTTTGAGCTTTTTATATTACAGTATGTCAGATTTATTCTATAGACCCTTGCAATACATTTTTAATGTTGGTTTGTTTGGGGGGTGGAGTGGTGATATTTTTATTTTTAATTGCAGGAGCATGCCAGTTCCATAAATGAACTTCAAGAACTTCAACTGCAGCTTCGGAAGGAAAAGAAACAGCTTCAGAAAACCATGCAAGAATTAGAGCTGGTTAGAAAGGTAAAATAAAACACTAGATTCAAAACGCAGGTCAATATTCAGTGTTAAACAATTCTGATAGTTTAGAAAGGAAATATTTCAAAAATGAGGTTTTTGAGGAACTAACATAATCGTGTATAAATTGTTAGCCTCGAAAGAATGAAAGTTTAAGATTTCTCTCAGTCCTATCTTCTCAGAAGAATCTAGGCTCACAGATGGTTTGATACTTCATTTTTTTTGTCCAGGATTGTTATAGGACACATGAAGATTTAATTAATGTCAAAAGTTGAAATTCATATTATACTTAAACCTTTGACTAATTTTTCTCTGCTTTATTCAAAGATGAGGTGTTTTAAGGGTTTTAAGGGTTGCTTAAATGTTAATGTTTTATAAATGAGAACTCCATGAGTAGAACTGTCAATTGTGCTTAATGAAAATTCTGATGAAATTTGATGAAAATACTTTGTAAAAGTACAAAAATAGAAGGTACCAACTGTAGCTTCTTCATATATGTGTAAACTTACTGAGTTACAGAAAAGCATTAATAGAAAGTGTTTATTCCTTTGGCATAATTTACAGGTATGCAATTAGCAATATTATAAATAAGATTAACTGATCTACTATTATGTGGATCTTTTATTTCTCATACGTGCAGGATGCCCAGCAAACCACATTGATGAATATGGAAATAGCTGATTATGAGCGTTTGATGAAAGAACTGAATCAAAAGTTAGCTAATAAAAACAGCAAGATAGAAGATCTGGAGCAAGAAATTAAAATTCAGAAACAGAAACAAGAAACCCTGCAAGAAGAAATGAGTGAGTAAAACAAAATTTAATTTACCTTACCATAATTTCGTTATAATAGAATACAGGTGAGCAGTATTAGTTGTGCATTTCACCAGTCTTTGACTGCCAGCAGATCTTTCACACAATGCTAAATATTCTTAAGGACCAAGAGGGTTGTAAAACCATTTTTTGTTGAGATGTGTACAGTCTGTGTTGGTGCATAATGCAGTCATTTATGTAAACATTTCTTTGCTGCATGAGTGATACAAAGATTTTTTTTAAATGGTCTTGTCCACGATTTGCTGGTTGTCAGCAGAGTGGGATCATTTAAATAGCAGTGAAATCTTTTTTTGAGGTGATTATATTCCATTCTCTCCATAAAATAATTTCTAACTTCAAGCATCTAAAATTATATATCCCTTTAGGCACCCTTCAGCCACATCTCATAAATTGGTATGTTGTACCTTTGATTTTAATTCAGCTCAAAATATTTTAAAATTCCCTTTGGATTTCTTCTTTGACCCATGGGTTATTCAGAAGTATGTTGTTTAATTCATTTAAAGGAATTTCACTTGTCTTTCTGTTAATGATTTCTGTCTGAATTCTTTTGTGATTAGAGAACATACTGTGTATGATTTCAGTCCTTTTAAGTTTATTGAGTTTTGTTTTATGGCCCAAAATAAGATTTCTTTTGGTGAATGCTCCTTAGGCACTTGAGAACATGTTCAGTATTAGTTGTTGGATAGTGTTTTAATTAATGTCAGTTAAATCAAGTCAGCTGACAATTCAGGTTTTCTATATTTTTAATGATTTTCTGACTACTGCTCTACCAAGTACTGAGAGAGATACATTGAATTTCCTGAACATAACTGTGGGTTTCTTTTTCTTTTCACTTTTGTCAGTTTTGACTTCATGTATTTAGGAACTCTGCAGTTAGCTACATATACATTTAGAATCATTACTTGCTCTTGGTAATTTAATTTCTCTATTACTGTGAGGTGTGTTTTTTATTACAGTTAATATTTCTTTTTCTAAAGTCCACTTTGATATTAATATAACCACTCCAGCTTTCTTTTGTTTCTTGTTTACATGGCATGTTTTTTTCCCATCCTTTAGCTTTCAACCTAAGTCTGTATTGTTTCTTTAAGATAGCATATAGTTGAGTCTTCCTTTTCTCTCCAAGCCGACAGCCTTTGTTATTTAAGTGGAATGTGTAAGTCATTTATTTTTAACATAATTATTTATGTGATTAGGTCTAAACCTACTACCTTGCTGACTGTTTCTATTTGTCTTATAATTTATTTCCTTTTTCCTCTTTTTCTGCCTTCTTTTCAATTGAGTAATTTATATGCCATTTTTATCTCCATTATTAGCTTATTAGCTATACCTTTTGTTAGTTTTAGTGGATGCTTTAGGCGTTATGTCATGAACTTATTACAGATTACTTCTAAGTAAATTGTACCACTTCATATGTAGACTAAGATTCTTAGTAATACTACTTATTCCCCCCCTTTTGTCCTTTATGCTATTTTATCATACATTTTACTTCTACATGTGTCATAGACATAATAATTGTGTTATTTTTGTTGGAAGAGAGTTATCTTTTAAAGAGAGATCAACAGACCAAGACCCACAATAGCTGTGTGTCATATGAAGGTTTTATTGAAACACAGCTTTGTCCATTTGCATCATCTTTGGCTACTTTCGTGCTACTCAGAACGGTTGAGTAGTTGTAACAGAGACTCTATCACTTACAAGCCTATCATATTTATTATCTCACCATTTAAAATGTTTTCCAATCCCTGTTGGTTTTTTTAAAGATTTATTTATTTATTTGAGTGAGAGAGTATGAGAGGAGAGAATGTCAGAGGGAGAAGCAGACTCTCATCGGAGCTGGGACCCCGATGCGGGACTCGATCCCAGGACTCCGGGATCATGACCTGAGCTGAAGGCAGTGGCTTAACCAACTGAGCCCCCTAGGCGCCCTCCAATCCCTGTTTTAAAGAAATGAAAAACCAGAGAATTTTTTTTTTTATATTTGCCCACATATTTACCATTTCTGGTGCTCTTCATTCATCTATAGGCAAATTTCATCAAATAAGACTTTCCTTTTGCTTGAAGAACTTCTTTTAATATATCTTTTTTTTTTAAGATTTTTTTTAATTTATTTGTCAGAGAACACAAGCAGGGGGAGCGACAGGCAGCAGGAGAAGCAGGTTCCCCGCTGAGCAAGAAGCCTGTTGTGGAACTCGATCCCAGGACCCTGGGATCATGACCTGAGCTGAAGGCAGAGGCTTTAACCCACTGAGCCACCCATGTGCCCCGAGGAAGACATTTTTGATCCAATTTGTGAAGTACCTGAAATCAACCAGAATATATTTGGGTCCTTTCTGAAGACAATGGAGAAAGATTGGTCTGCCAGCATATCAGATTTATTGGAATGGTATAGAATCTGTCAAAAGCCACCAGGCTCATGGGAGCAAAGGTCTTGGAAGCCTGAGTTAAGGAGTTACAGTGGAGTAGGAAAAAGATAGGAATCATTGTGGACAATGTTCTGTGAAAAAAGAAAAAGAAATGTTGCCTAATAAATGAGCAACACACATTTAATCTGAAACCCCTCCAACATCTGACTTTCCACCTTAATTCTCATTACTCTCTCACAGAGGACTGCTTATTTTTCCTGAGACATGATTTGTTGTGTTTTTCTGTAACTGTGTATCTCTTCTCTAAAGGAAATCTTTCATGCCCTCCCCCTCCTACCTCTTGCCCACCCTTTAGAATCCTTCCTAATCTTAAGTGTTTCCTGTTCTATGAAATTTTCCTTGTCCTTTGCAAACTTTGTCTAACCTTTAGCCCCTGTAGACACCCCACCCAGTAGCCTTTTGTATTTCTTTTGTAACATTTATGTTTTGTTTTATGTTGTTATGTGAAATATTATCCCCTAATTTCATTTTTATCCTTTGAGCTCAGGAACTAACTATATCTAATCACAATTCCTGGAGCACTTAACAAAGGTTTTGTGTATAGTTTGTGCTTTATAAAATGCTTTTCAGAATTGAGCAAATAGCTGCCCGGAAATAACTAAATTAGACTTATCATAAAAAGGCATAGCTAAAATAATATTCTTACAGCATACCTGTTCATGTTTACCAAGTAATAAGGTCTGTATACATGGGTTTAACTACATAAAGTTAATCATTGCTTATAAGATATTTTAGTAGCACAATTACATAGTGCCGATATAACTGGCCTACACCAGGTGTCAAGCACACTTTTTCTTGAAGGACCAGGAAATCTTTCTTCATGGCTTCACAGGCCCCAGGGTCTCCATCATATACTCTTTATTTCTTTCACAACAGGCTGTGGCCAGATTTTTGGGTACCTATGATCTAGACCATAAAGCTACTCACTCTTATATGATATTTGTTCGTTGTTGTTTGTTTGTTTGTTTGTTTGTTTGTTTGTTTTACCTTTGTTAGCATTAAAGTTTTTTGTTTTTATCATGGTTCAATTTTTCCTTAGTGAACTGTCACAGTCCCATCCTATGAAACAATTAGTATCACAAAAACAACCAGGTATGTGCCTCTGCAGTGATGTAATTCGAAATACATGGTACCACTTTTGAGGAACTTCTTAAAACTAAAGTGTTTATCTTCTCGATATATAAGTATGTAACTTCATTTTAAAGGTACATACTGAAATATTTACAAAGGATTTCTTGTGAAGAACCAAAAACAAACAAACAAAACAAAACCAGGAGGGCACTAGGATTAGGTGAAGGTGTAGGTTAGGAGTTGGCAAACTTTTTCTATCAAGGGCCAGACAGTAAATATTTTAGGCTTTGCAGGCCATCTTGTAGTCTCTATAATCATCATTGCACTAAAACAGCTATGAACAGTATGTAAATAAATAAGTTTGACTGTGTTCTAATAAAACTCTTCACAAAACAGGCAGCAGCCAGATTTTAGCCTATGGGCCACAGTCCTGTTCTGGGTAGTAAGATTGGCCATGTATTGGTAATTGTTAAAGCTGAATGATAGGTATAGTGAGTCTGTTTTACTGTTGTCACGGCTGTCCTGTATTTTGAAATATTTCAGAATAAAAAACTAAAACAAGTTTCTTTTATTTTTACTTTTTTAAACAAGTTTCTTTTGAAGATAGGTTAATACGAAGAAAAAAGTCTTATCCATTTATTTAAATTCATTCATAAAAATTATTTAAGGGCACGTAGGTGGCATAGTCATTTGAATGGTTGACTCTCTGGTTTCATCTCAGGTAATGATCTCAGGTCAGGGTCATGAGATCAAGCCCCACATTGGACTCTGTGCTCAGCACAGAGTCTGGTTGAGATTCTCTCTCTTCTTCTGCCCCTTCCCCTCCTGTGCTCTTTCTCTCTCTGTAAAGTAAATAAATCTTAAAAAAATTGTTCAGGGGTGCCTGGGTGGCTCAGTGGGTTAAACCTCTGCCTTCTGCTCAGGTTATGATGTCAGGGTCCTAGGATCAAGCCCCGCATCAGACTCTGCTCAGCCGGGAGCCTGCTTCCCTGCCTCTCTCTCTTCCTGCCTCTCTGCCTACTTGTGATCTCTCTCTCTCTCAAATAAATAAAATAAAATCTTTTTAAAAAAAAGTAAAAAGCTGGATACCTTATTAAAAAAAACTGTTTAATCTGTTCTGAAATTATTTCCTTTGTTAGCTTCACTACAGTCTTCAGTGCAACAATATGAGGAAAAAAACACCAAAATCAAGCAGCTGCTTGTGAAAACCAAAAAAGAACTGGCAGATTCGAAACAAGCAGTATGTTAATTTCCCAATTCCATATTTCATTTTATGTATTTATCAACCACTTCTTTTTTAAATTTAATCAAAATTCTTATTCTGTAGGAAACTGATCACTTAATACTTCAAGCAACTTTGAAGGGTGAACTGGAGGCAAGCCAGCAACAAGTAGAAGTCTATAAAGTAAGATTCTTTTTACTTTTTAGGATTTATAAAAAAATTTCCACATAGAAGTAAGCTACTATGTAGGGAATTTTCTAAATATCTTTATGTACATATTTTTATACACACACATTTTTTTCCCCCTACATATCCTTCATTTGAAAAAGTAGAAGCAGTAAGTATGGGATATAACTGGAGTATCCCCTTAAGATTTAGCTTAAGCTAAAGGGGATTTTGGAAATCTTTGAGGCACTAAAAATAGATACAACATAAAATATAAAATAAACATGGCCCCAGACCTGCATCTGAGCTTTTTAAATGATCTGAGTTTCTGAAAGTCACAGGAATAAAAATGGTTTTATGGGGCGCCTGGGTGGCTCAGTGGCTTAAGCTGCTGCCTTCGGCTCAGGTCATGATCTCAGGGTCCTGGGATCGAGTCCCGCATCGGGCTCTCTGCTCAGCAGGGAGCCTGCTTCCCTCTCTCTCTCTCTCTCTCTGCCTGCCTCTCCATCTGCTTGTGATTTCTCTCTGTCAAATAAATAAATAAAATTTAAAAAAAAAAAAAAAAATGGTTTTATATTTGTATGTTGTATACATGTTATATGTATATTTATATTATTAATATATTTTTATATCTAATTATAGATTTTATCTATAATATATATTTATATCTATTTATAGTATATATATTTATAGCATATCTATTAATAATATATATTTTTATATATCTGTATTTCTGTATTATAATTTATATATAATATATATTTTACATCTATTTTATATATGCTTATTTATATCATATCTATTTACATATAGTTTTATCTATTAATATGTATTTTTATACCTATTTTTATATTTTTATCTAGATACCTATATATTTTTATATATATTTATAAATCTTTATATCTACTTATACTATTTGTATATACTTTTATATGCATTCAATAAATGAACTGTAACAAATAGTCTGGAATTTTTTTTTAATCAGGGTTTTAATTTAAGGAAAACTGAAATAATTTATTGAGAAAATGTTCTCAATACTCTTTCAGCATATTCCCAGTACTCTTTCAGTAATAGTAGTTTTTTATCGCTTATATATACTCATGATTCAAAACTCAAGTATAATTTTAGGGGCGCCAAAACTCAAGTGTGTTTTTAGGGTGGCTCAGTGGGTTAAAGCCTCTACCTTTGGCTCAGGTCATGATCTCAGGGTCCTGGGATCGAGCCCCACATAGGGCTCTCTACTCAGCAGGAAGCCTGCTTCCTCCTCTCTTTCTGCCTATCTTGCTACCTACTTGTGATCTCTCTCTCTCTCTGTCAAAGAAATAAAATCTTAAAAAAAAAAAAAAACTCAAGTATGTTTTTAAGGATAGTCTCTTTAGCCAGTTTACTAGAGCTTAATTGAAAGGTTTTGCCCCAGATTCAGCTGGCTGAAATAACCTCTGAGAAGCACAAAGTTCACGAACACCTGAAGACCTCTGCGGACCAGCACCAGCGCACACTGAGCGCATACCAGCAGAAAGTGACAGCCCTTCAGGAAGAGTGCCGCGTTGCCAAGGTACGTTCCTCACATAGACCCAGCAGACAGATGTTACCACCTAGCATGCAGTTCTCATGAGGGCTGTGGTCTTGCCTTTTAGGATTTGCTGTTGTTTAAGAGCACTTATTAAAAGTAAGTACCTGTTGCAGCTCATCTGACTGAACCCCAACCCCATCCAATCCTGTCACTTGTATAACCTTTTTTTGTTAAAAGGGAAGACATGGGTACACATTTCCATTTTAAACTTGTTTTGCAATTTCTGTGTGTAAGAGTTATTTTCTTTTAATTTTATGCTTTATATAGTGCTTTCTGAGGGCCAAATGATTATAAACTAATATTCCAAAAGAATGGTTGTGAGGGCCTACTTTCTTCAGCATGCAAAGCAGACCCAGTACAGTAGCTTTATGAGAGGTGCAGCTCTGATATAAGCCAGTTTGGCAGAAGGGTCCCAGGAGATCACGTTGGGAAAGTAGAAGACCTAGAATTTCATTTTTCCTGTCTCTTTGAAGTTCGAGTGGCTTAATTTCTTTGAATTTATTTTTCTTATATTTATGAAAAGAGGAATTCCTCTCCATAAGTGAAAATCTTTCTAAGGTTTCAAAGACAAATAAATAGTGCCATTACGAAATTTATGGGTACTGACACTACCAGGAGGAAAACATGGTAGAAACATCTTTTGTCAAACAAAATTCTATCATTCAAATGCTTTTAAAAGGTTATAAGACTTGGGCACCTTGTGGCTCAGTTGGTTAAGTGTCTGGCTTTGGATCAGATCCTTATCCTAGGGACCTGGGATCTCCCTGGTGTCTGGCTTCCTGCTGAGCAGGGAGTCCACTCTCCCTCTGCCCCTCCCCCTGCTTTTGTTTTCTCTCTCTCTCTCTCTCAAAAAAACAAATAATCTTTAAAAAAAAAAAGTTTTAAGGCCAACAGATGCACACTTCTTAAAGGAAGTTAAGGAGTAAGGAGTGTTGGACATTTTACTCATTTTCTAAAACATTTTCATCTTAAATCATTACTCTGAAAGAAAATAGGATTATGTTACAATGAATCTGCAATAGAAAAATCATTCTTTCTTTTAAATGTTGTAGGCAGAACAAGCTGCTGTAACCTCTGAATTTGAGAGCTACAAAGTCCGAGTTCACAATGTTCTAAAACAACAGAAAAATAAATCTGTGTCTCAGACTGAAACTGAAGGAGCTAAACAAGAAAGGTAAGGTCTAAATTAAAAGAAACATCCAGGGTTCCCCCCTTTCCTCCAAAACAGATTCTCTACCAAGTAGGCTGAGAATCCTGCTTTGATTTCATTTGACTGAGGAATTTTACATGTAATGAGAGCAGAGTTTCTTGGCTTCACTGTTTCTCTAGGCAGTAACAGGGAAACATCTCTATGAAGGGCACTGTTACAGACTCATAAAACTAATATGTAAGCAGCGAAACCAGAAAATAGGCTAAATAGTGTTATCTTGTTGTAGCAGGAACCGGTCAGAGCAGAAATACAGACATTAAAATTACATTATGATTAGTTTTTCCAATTTTGAAAATTGAGAAATAGAAGAATAAAATTGCTTCCTTGACATACCCACTATTAATTAGGCTAAACAGAATTGCTTAAAAACATTTTATTTATTTCAAAAAGTTTTAAATTCTGTACTAAATTCTAGCCTAGAATTACATTTTTCTTCTTAAATTTATGGCTGTCTCAATTATGTTTCAGTGGTATCTTGTTTATTGTATCTTTAAAACTAACATACAGATAATTTTTAAATTATTCAAAAATATACTAGGAATATGAAATAGGATAATCTATAGCATGTGTGCTTTGTTTTTAAGTAGAGGTTCAGTATTCAAAGTAATTTTACATCTGCTTCTTACTGTTCTAAGTAGGACTAAATATCTGCAATGTTTGTATGATACTTTTCATTCAAATATCTATTAAATATGGGAACTGTAGACTGAAAAATGAGGTATTTTCTCTGTTAATAGCTCATCCTCAAATTTCAAAGTGAAATTGAATATTGACACCTTTAATATGAAAATGTCAGCATTTGCAAGAGCCTTTTTTGATTATGCTGGAATTTTGGATTCATATTATTTTAATGTAAATGTTTTTTACATTCCTTCTATTTTCTTATGCATAAGATGTTTTTTTCTAAAAAAGTAAACTCAGTGAATTGTATCAGTTGAAACAGAATGAGGGGCTTTCACTATTTGTTTTTTATAGCATTCTTCCCCTAATGGTTGGCTTACAACTATGTAATTTTTTTTAACTAAAAGCATAGTGCTATAACACAGTAGGCCATTTTGATGCTATCTAATAGTTTCTTCTCCATTTGAGTATGAAATTTATAAGTTCAGAGATGTTTTTTAAAATCTGCAGGGCCTAGGGTTTAAAATCTGACTATAACATATATTTAATCCTAGTCTCCGAATTCTCCCAATTATTCAATTTCCTTTAGAATCGTCCATAATAATAGCAAGTGTGTGACATTAAAGATGAAACGATTAAAGTAATAAAATTTATTTGAAACCACAAAATCAGGTTTACCTCTTCTAAAACTTTTTATAAAACTGTTTGTTTCAGAGAACACCTGGAAATGCTGATTGATCAACTAAAAATCAAATTACAGGACACCCAAAATAACTTACAGATTAATGTTTCTGAACTTCAAACACTACAGTCTGAACATGATACTCTCTTAGAACGGCATAACAAAATGCTTCAGGAAACTGTGTCCAAAGAAGCAGAACTCCGGGAAAAGTAAGGTTGCTGGCAGTACTAACAGTGTTTGCGCTGGGCAGCAAAATGTTTCTTTGTGAAATTCCTAATGTGTTGTTCCTTGGGATAAATACAAATTGAAAATAAGAAATAGATATTTCTGGGGGCATCTGGGTGACTCAGTTGGTTAAGTGTCTGAGTCTTGATTTCTGCTCATGTCATGATCTCAGGGTTGTGAAATGGAACTCCTGGGATCTTTTTCCTCTCTCTAAGAAATAAATAATAATCTTTAAAAAAAAAAAAAGAAGAAGAAGAAGAAGAAAAAGAAAAAGATATTTCTAGAGGCTTAGTAACTTTGTTTTTCTAGCCCATTTTGATTGTTTTTATGCTTCACTCTTTTAACAACAGTTAATTTTATCTGTTCATCCAGTAATCTGTTTCTCCTTTGGCCTTCATGGCCAGAATTTTCTTTAAAAAAAAAAAGAAAGAAAGAAAGAAACCCACTTTCCAACTCAGGTGTCAAATTACAAGCATTTTTCTTTCTCTCTAGTGGAAAACATTCACACAGCTGCTGACTCAAAAAGAATATGGCACTTACCTTTGCAGCTGTTTTCAACTTGTCACAGTGTTACCTTTCGTTAATCAGTATTTTAGATAGGCATCAGGGGTATTGGCAGAAGGAACAGATTGATGTGAACAAGGATATTTGAATTCCTGTAATGAAGAAATTGGGTGGTAATATCTGTTGTACCTTAAACTAAGGAAAAGAGTTCTTCATTGAGCATCAAGTGTGTTGGAATACTTTATATATTTCAGGTATGCTTTTAATACTTACCTAATTGATGGTAATCTTGAAAGCTTCATCTTCTTGGCTTTTTAATCTTTTAATAGTGTAATTTATATATGTTAACCATGTAAATCAAAAGTTTCAGGGAAGATCTACCAGTTTTCTAGCTACCTATCACTAGGGTTTACTGGGAGATTTGCTGAAACACAGCGATGCTTGCTATTTATATCAGAAATTTCCCATATTGATTTTTACTCTAGAAAAGTTACTGCAAATTATATTGCTAAGACAAATAAATTGCAAGTGATGCCTCTAAAGTTTAATGACTATTTTTGGCGGGGCCTCTACTATGTGCCAGTCTCTCTTAAGTACTAGAAATTCACATCATTTTCAGGTATCTGTAGAGGTCTTATTCCCCTTCTTAGAAATATTAAGAATAATGTTGTTACTGTCTGTCCCCCAGTGTGAAGAAATAGCCTTTTCTTTATAAATGCTCTTCTTTTTAAGCATCTTAATACTCATACTTTCCCCATATGAGATCATAAAAATGAGATTGTAAAAATTATAAAAATAACTAGACTGACCAACTAATACTTATATTGCCGAGGATCCAGCTATATAAACACCCCAGTTACAGCTGAGACATAGTAAATTTCCATCAGCATAGTCATTCTGGGTCCATGTTGGGGTTCAGGCTTTTAGCTCTTAGGTAGGTAGAGTCAGATGTACCACTTGAGACCACCTGCAAACTACCAACCTTACTTCCAACCTAGCTCTAAAATGTAGCGATTATCTTCCTTAGGAAATTGTTGTTGTGTCTGCTGATGGTTTT